>NW_017306708.1:83882-110112 GCF_000935625.1 Nanorana parkeri
GGATACATTGCTTTTTTCTGCATTACACTACTGGCCTCTGTATTCTGCATCACACCACTGGCCTCTGCACTCTGCATTGTTACTGATCTCTGTTCTCTGTGTCACACCACTGACCTGGCGGAGTTAAGGGCGGGGCACGGTAGGGGTCAGGTGGCGCGACTGGTGGCGAGTAACTCTTAAGGCCTGGCTAGTAGCTCAGGACTTGAAATTTTGAGCCCTGCTATAGTCTATAAAATGAGACATGTTTTACAAGTTTTCAGTTATGCCCCTAGCATCTGGCAAGAGATCCCACATTCTCACTAGCTGTTGGTTGACTTACCATAAACCTTTAGAGCATAGTAGTTTGTCTGACCTTTTTCCCATATTTGTTTTCTCAGCATTTTTGAGACCATAAGTCCCCCCCCAAAAAATTGTTTTTGAGGTCACATTATCCTGGTGTTTATTGTATACTGTAACTCTTCCAGCACAGAAAGAATTAGGGAGAAGGAGGGCTAACAAGTTCTGTTGTCCAGTGATTTAAATAATTTTAACCTTGTTCCAGACTGGGCACAACTTTGCTAAACACTAAAAAAAATAATTTTTATTCCTAGAATTACTTGCATATGCACATGCCATATGACAATTTCCCTATTTTAAATATAATTTTCTAATGAAAGAAAAGAGGTAGATGTAAGACAATACAGTAACAAGGAGTAGAGGCAGTGGAACGAAGGGGGGTTGGAGAGAAAGCAGGGTGGTTAGATTGTGGAAGAGGGGAAAATAAATAGTGAGTTTAGATTTTGGAGAGAGGGGAGAAAAAGCAGGACCATATTTTAAAGTTCATGAACAAAACAAGTGGAATAACTGGAGAGTGGATAAAGGCAGCAAAATAAAGTAAGATTATGAAGCAGAGGGTGAGTAGGCAGCAGACCAAATTGTGAAGGACGTAGAGAGAGCCTGAACATACAGAACTGCTCCCTCACTAGCAATTGAGATTCTACAGCTTTCATAGTAACACGGTAGGGTTACCGTGTTCAATAAAGACAAGGGTCCATCCAGTTCAACCAATTCTTTTTGTGTATGTGTCTGTGTGTCTGTATATACAGTATATCAGGGCTCAAAATTTCAAGTCCTGAACTACTAGCCAGGCTTTAAAAGTTACTCGCCACCAGTTGCCCCACCTAATCCCTACCCTGTCCTGGTTCCAACTCCCCCAGGTCAGCAGTGTGACGCAGAGTACAGAGATCAGTAACAACGTACAGTACAGAGGTCAGTGGTGTAATGCCAACTACAGAGGCCATCGGTGTGACGCAGAGTAGAGGCCAGCGATACGACGCACAAAACAGAGATCAGCGGTACAGAGGTCAGTAATGTAACACAGAGTGCATAGGTCAGTGGTGTAACGCAGAAACAACAGGGACTTACAGTGCACAGTTAATCTGATTCAGGTGCTCTCTTTCTCTCCTGGTGGTGGGGTGGGGGGGAGGGGTGCAGCGCTGTTGCCTCCATGTAACAAAGTGAAGCCTCCTGCAGCCTTGTTGAGCCTCACTTCAGGTCCCGCACTGCAGAAATGTATGGAGTACAGAGGTCAGTGGTATGACGCACAGTACAGAGATCAGTAACAACGCAGAGTGCAGAGGTCAGTGTGACGCACAATACAGAGGTCAGTAATGTAATGCGCAGTACAGAGGTCAGCAGTATGACGCACATTACAGAAGTCAGCAGTATGATGCACAGTACAGAGGTCAGCAGTATGACGCACAGTACAGAAGTCAATAATGTAACGCACAGTGCAGAGGTCAGCGGTATGATGCACAGTACACACGTCAGCAGTACAGAAGTCAGTAATGTAACACATAGTGCAGATATCAGCAATGTAATGGACAGAGCAGAGGTCAGCAATGTAACACACAGTGCAGAGGTCAGCAGTACAGAGGTCAGTAATCTAGCGCACAGTGCAGAGGTCAGCAATGTAATGCACAGAGCAAAGGTCAGCAATCTAACACACAGTGCAGAGGTTAGCAGTACAGAGGTCAGTAATGTAACGCACAGTGCAGAGGTCAGTAATGTAACGCACAGTACAGAGGTCAGTAATGTAGTGCAGAGTTCAGCAATACAGAGGTCAGTAATGTAACGCACAGTACAGAGGTCAGCAGTGTAAGACAGGTATAACAGGGACTTACAGTGTACATGGTTGATGTGATTTAGGTGCCCTCTTCCTCTCCGGTTGGTAGTGGGGGGGCACAGCAATGCATTCCCCATGTCCAACGTTAAGCCTCCTTTTAGGTCCTGCGCTGTCCTGCCAGCCAGTCAATTATACCTCTGCAGGCTTCCTCCCAACCTATGGCAGCTAACATGGGCGGAGGAAGCTGCAGGTGCCTGGCAGACCGCTGAACTGATTCTCCCTCCCTTGTCTTCTCCTCCTCGGCCTCTGCAGCTACAGAGCAGCTGAGGAGGAGAAGGGAAGGGGGGAGAGCTGAACGCTGCTGCTGAACCGGCGGCACTTTCCCCCCCTGTTCCTGCCGGCGGCGCACCCCCTAATTAATTTCCACTTACCCCCACGCAATTTTCACTTGCCAATGCAAGGGGGCGAGTGGAAATTTTGAGTGCTGCTGTATATGGCTCTATTCCATTGTGGAACCACTGTCCAAGTACAAATATATATTGTATAGACTGAGGCATGCTCACTTGAAAATGTGTCCATTATATATATTATATGATGTTCCTTTACCTAGGCTTCAGTCACAGGCCTCTGCCCAAGTCCACCCCTAAACAGTAATTTCTAAAGATGGAGCTGCGTAAATTCCAAATCAGGTCAGTTCAGCTAACATAGCATGGCCAATTTACCAGAGGAGTTCAAAAGCACACCTATTTGTCTAATTAGGAATACCTGTACTCAAAAGTTGGTAATATTGTAGCCCCCATCACCTTTTGTAATGTGGCTAATAGAAATGTAGTTACTGTCAGAGCTGTAGTCAGTCTGGCTGAATTATAGTTGGCTTTTATCTGCTTAATTCCAGGTGTCCTGGCATTGATTGTACCTATCTGGGTGGAGTGTGACTCTGCTGCAGTATAGTTGAGGAGAACCAGGGACTCAGCTGGCTGATGGAAGTGCCCAGAACATAGTGAACCTCAGAAGCAAGTCTGGTGTCTCTCCTATGGAAGATTTCTGCCAATCCCTTTTCATCTGCTGCTCAAATACCTATTCACTTGCTAATAAGCAGCTGAATACCAAAACCCCTAGACCAACTAGTGATGACCTGGGTTATTCTGGCGGCTCCTTCGAGGGTGAGCACCACAATATCAATAGAGGTTCCATGGCCTGCCTGTACTACAATAGATTTTGACTCCTTTACCTCCCAGCCAGCAGTATGTGAGCCTTTCCTGTCAGTTTCAGACAACTTGTATAATTCTCATCTTTTGAGACCACATGAATGTCAGGCTACATTTCAAGTAGTTTCTTACACTAATCACTGTACATTCCTATACACCTGTCAGTTACATAGACCTTTAAAGGGAACGTGTCATCTTTTTACATAACCGATCGCCTGTGGACCCAATGCAAGACAGGAAAAAGGGCCCCAGATCTATTGGTTATTAGCTCCTATTATATGCATGATTAAAAACCTGGGCTTCAAGGCTCTTAACATATAAATACACGACGATGATGCAGCTTGCCAAAATGGATAAATTACTGAGTCAGTCAGTAGCAAATCTGTATAGCCAACTTTCGCCATTGGGACCATTTATCACAACAGGTGTTAACACACCTGCATACATGCTACCATAGAAATATTTTCAATACAGAGCTAATTGCACACATTCGAGCTGTGCATAGGACTGCAGGAATACCAGGAATTGGGCTAAGTTCAGTATCATAGAACTTTATTTCATGTACCCCCAGGACTAAATGAAAAGAGGCCCAACATACCCTGGGAACAGTGGTAAAAATGAAAAAATGGGGGGAGTGGCCTAAAGACAATGGCGGAGTAAGGTGTGTGCACCTGCGGCTCCCACACCTCGCCTCATCAAGCATGGTTTGAGAGAGAGAGAAGACTGCAGCAAAGAGAGGTCGGAACCGAGCAGCGGCGTCACTAGTGCCACTGACTCCCCGGCCTCCCCAGTGTATCCACGTGGGTCCGGGGAGGAAACAGGGGGTTCCCCGGCCGCAGGGGGCAAGCTGGAGTCCGAGGGGGAGATCCTTGAGATGGCGATTACAAATAGACTGGACCGCTACTTAAAAGCCCTACCTACAAAAGGTGAGATGAATGGTGGATTCAGACGTATAGAAGAGCTCCACAGATCAGGTATGGAAGAGCTGAGAACTGATTTATTGAGCTTCCATAATAGAATCGATGTGATTGAAAAGTTAATGTAGCCCATGATTGATGGACAAAATGAAATGCAGGAGAGCATAAAGATCTTACATAACCAGCTTGTAAATGTTTGGGCATATGCAGATGGCCTGGAGGATCGTAGGAATTAACCCTAAATAAAATCCCCTTTCAGTCACTAGAGAAGATAGTAAGAGCCTGGGAGAAGGGAGAAGTAGGTAGTGAGGGATCTAGAAGGTTTAAATCAGCAATAAGAATATATCTCTATCAGTATCAAGAATAAGCAGGTTAGGAGGTGAAGGTGTGGGATCGGTCCACTGTCTCTGGCCACCCACCCTAATAGGAAGCCGATTACATCGGTAAAGGCTCAACTAGGTGGGAGCCAAACTTTTAGGTAGTAAGAAAGAGAGATATGAGAGAGTCAGGATTGATTGATGAATGTCTGGGGAAATTCATTTATTTATTTATTTTTTCTTCTCTCTTTTCCTCTTCTGCCCCCCCTCCCCCCTGTGGAGGGGGGGTAGAGGAGGTAGGTACACGGAAGGGGTTAGGGAAAGAGGTATTAGACAGGAATGTTTACTATATATACAATGACTAGTCTGCGTCTGGGTTCTCTTAATGTAAGAGGCATGAACGTGCCCCAAAAAAGATCTCAAGTTTTACTCGATATGCACAAACAGAGAGTGGGAATACTATACCTACAGGAAACCCATTTTAAGAACCTATGCGCCCCCACAATGCCCATGCGGTATTATTCCAGGTGGTACATGAGCAACTACTCCCTGAGTAAATCGAGGGGAGTAGCGATAGGCTTCCATAACTCAATTCCAGCAACAGATCTACAGGAATTAATGGATGAAGAGGGACGTTACCTCTTCGTAAAGTGTAAAATATATGGTAAGCAATACACACTAGCTAACGTGTACCTACCAAATCATGGCCAGGTGGGAGCATTGCTTGGGATATTGAACCGCCTTAGTGATTATATGGAAGGTCAGGTAATATTGGGAGGGGACTTTAACATAGCGATGGACCCTGTTATGGATACATCAAAGGGAACTGGGTATATTTCCTCCTCCCAACTTAATAAATTAAAACACCGGCTCTATAAATTACAGCTGGTAGATATTTGGCGGGTGCTCAATCCTAAAGTGAAGGACATGTCATTCTTTAACCCACTCCTCTTATAGTCAAATTGACTATTTTCTCGTCTCACATAGTCTATTGAGTTGGCGACCTAAAGCACACATAGGAGTGCAAATTTGGTCTGATCATTCCCCCATTTTTTGCACAATTATAACACCAAGTACAATGAAATCACAGGCAACATGGAGGTTAAATGAGACACTACTGCAGGACTCGGTCACGAGACAGGCGATCACCCAGGTAGTCGCAGATTTTGTGACCGACCACGAACATAATACTACAAAACCTCCACTGAAATGGGAAGCACTAAAGTGTGCCATTAGGGGGACCTTGATTTCACATGGGACTCGATTAAAAAAAAAGAGGAATGAAGCTATTAAAACTTTAATAGAGCTAATACATCACCTCGAGTGCAAACATAAAAGTAATGGCTTTCAACAACTACAACAAAAAAGGATAGAACTACACCAACAACTAGACCTAGCCTATCAACGCCACAAAGACTGCTTTCAACGTACTATGTACGAATTTGGTAATAAGAGTAGCAAATCCCTAGCACGATCTATCAGAAGCAAACAAGGGAGAACATATATCCCCAAAATCTGTGGCCCAAAGCAGACTATGGTCCATACCTCAGAGGAGATCGCTGAGGTGTTCCTTCATTATTATAATGATTTATATAACATAGGGAAGGAAAAATCAAAAATAGATAGGGGATTAGATAAAGAACGACAAACCCAATATATCTCTCGGACAGCGATCCCTAGACTGGAGCGGGCTACTACAGAATTATTAGATAAACCCTTTACATTAGAAGAGATAAAAGGGGCAATTCATGCGATGCCGCTGGGGAAGAATCCAGGCCCAGATATGCTGACTGGGATATTCTACAGGTCACTGTCAGTGGAATTGGCCCCAATTATGCACACCACCTTCAATGCTATTAGCGAGGAGTGTGGATTCTCTCATCAGAGTCAGGAAGCCTACATAACTCTGATACAGAAAGAAAAGAAGGATCCCATCTCTTTTCATGGCTAGATAAGTAATGGTGAAGGGTCAGTTTATCATCCAATCAAGCATAAATACGAGTAGTTTTTATTGGTTATGACTTATTTTCCACCTGTAATTAAGAAGAAATCAAGACATTTTAGATGTGAAATAGCCATATATGTAGAGGTTACCGATACTATTATGTAATTTATGGAATTGTATGTGAAATTAAACAAATAAAAACTTATTATGGAAAAAAAAAATGAAAAAATAAATCTTAATATTATTTAACCTTCTTTTCAGACAGCAGATGTGTGTTCTAGTTTTACGTTTCAAATCATATTCATGTTTACCTTTCAGCCGTGCTGACGTTTTTGAGTCAAGGGAGACGTAACATAGGGGACTGCTCAGGTGCTCTGTCTCTTTAGATAACCCATAATGCTCCAGAAACCCTTTGTCATATATTTTAAAAAAAGTATGTACATAGATAGCAACAAAAACTATATAAAACAACAGTTTAAAAACTTTAAAAATAAACCACAAACAAAAATAAAAGTGACTAAAAATCATTACAGAAACACTGCCCATATATTCAAAGAAAGCAGAATGGAATGGAATTTCAAACTTGTAATAACATGCAGAGGTAATACCAAGCCAGTTTGTATGAGGCATCAAATACTTTATTGATAAGAAAAGTAATTGATTGTTAACATGAGATAAGCCTGCCACTCTGGCACATTAGTTTTCAGCTATGTGTAGTAGTCATGGGCACATTTGTTTGGGCATGACAAAATCTATTATGAATAAAAATAATTGATTACACCTAATCTTAACTCTATCCTAAATTTGCCCTGAACCACTAGCTAGCAACCTAGGTTTGACCTAGACCTAGAGATATCTTTTCACTTAATGCTACCCCCATCACTAAACCTGAAGCTAATCATTATTGCTTGTATTGTCATTCTAATGCAAATTATTTCTGAACCATCACGCTGATATTCAGACCAGTCTCATTCTCATCAATACAAAAAGACGATTTTTGTTTGTGCTAAAAAGAACTGTTTGTTGCCTTACCATCTCTTCTAGTGGGGGCCCCTGTACACTTATTCATACAGAATGTGAATTACACTTACTGCTGCAGCTCCTAACCAGTAATAAAGCACTAAGAGAGCATAGCCTGAAGCCTGTATATTTACAGCTCATTTTTATCCTGAGTTCTCCTTTAATCAAGTTTGTTATTCAACTCGGTAAAATGTAGTTCAATTGTGGCTTTGGTTGGTCTTTAAGACTGCATCAGGCTATTGTTCCACCAGACCATAGTATTTTATCCCAACATACAGGAATTGTGTTCTAGTGGGAAAAGTTTAAAACAGTTTAGAAAAAAACTTAATAAATGTGCCCCCCCACCTCCCCCCACCCTAGTTCATCTCTAAAGGGACCAACAATATAGCCCTTTGTTGTAGCTGGCTGTTTCCTTTTAATGTAGCCTGGCTCTGTTACACATATCTGTTTGTTGTTACGGTAAAAATATTTGTTCACACTTACAACATATGAAATCATTTTTCACTGAGCTCCATCTACTGAGACTATAATAAAACTGCATGACATTTAACAGCAAAGCCCTAGTGTCCCAGTCCAGTACATAGCACGATAAGGACACTTGTTTAGGGGTCACTTCCCAGGGGATAAATGTAATCATTCATTCTAAATTATGTTGCAGCCAAATGTTTTGAAAAAAACTTGGCCATAGCCCACCAACCACCAAAACAAACTTTATTTTCCATTGCTTCTAATTAAGATCTATGACTTATGGGCGAACACAAACACATTCTCATTGTTGGGTCTAGCTGTGTTCTACACACTTAAAACCAACAGCCCAAGAGTTATACTTTGTGTAAAAAATGACTTGCAAGTCATCAAGGCCCATACCAAAATATTTTCCCCAACCCCTGAAGACTCAGCTTAAAGTATTATCAGCAGGTGACAAAACCATGGCTAGGGACATTCTAAAATGGACATATAAAACTGTTGTGTTTTGGGCTGCATAGGGTTCTCTCATTCACTTATTTGTGGCCCACTGCAGGTTTATATAGAGTGAGGCCCCAGCTATCATAAAGTTTATAAAGACTGAATTTCTTTTCACATAATTTTGCAGCTGAATACTTCAGGACATTCTTATTGACCCCTTCTCTGCAAAAAATATTATATGTTACAGTTATTTATCAAGATGTTAAAGCCCATCCCCAGGCAAAATTTAACCCATTCAGCACATTGTTTTATTTTTTAAATACAATGCAAATCAAATGTGCCTTTGCTATCTGGTCCCCCATGCTGAAATCATCTCCCACATACCTACAGTGAGGTAGCCCAGAGGCAGGGAGGGCTAACATTTAGCTCTCTGGGGTGGATCATTAGCCAGGTTGTGGGATGCAAACAGTGAATTGGGCGCCAGTCACTTTAAGTGTTTTTTTCAATGCTTTATTATAGAACAGCCAAACTGAGAGATTGTTTAGGGGTACAGACATCCATGAGCAAAATAAACTCCAGACTCACCAATCTCTTCCAACTTCCACAGTGCAGAAATACTTTTGTTGAGCAGAGGATGCCACTGTGTAACAGAACCACAGCTGGATAGAGGATGTTCTTGAGATCTTCCCTGGGAGAGACGCCAGAATTGTTTCTGAGGTCCATACCATCCTGGCCTTACTGGCAACTAATGATGGGCCCAATGTTCGAGTCGAACACTAGTTCGACTCGAACATCGGCAGTTCGTGTGTTCGGCAAACACATGAACTGTCAGGGTGTTTGCCCCAGGGCTTGTGGGGAAGAGGCCCTTGTTCCCATCGGCACGGGTGCAAGGTGCTTTTCCAGGGGAGACCCTGGAAAAGCACCCTCCCTGTGCAGAGGGCATGTGGCCTGGTATCGCAGGTGATCCATTTTTGGGGGTGGGGTTCCTCCTTAAAATTCCTACCAGACCTTAAGTAGCTGGTATGACTTTGAGGGTGAACCCCACACACTTTTTTTGTTTTCTTTTTACATGGGGCCCCTCCTGAAATTCCTACCAGACCTTAAGGGTCTGGTATGACTTTTGGGGGGAACCCCACGCTTTTTTAAAAAATTGGGTCCCTCCTAACAGTCCTACCAAACACAAAGGGTCAGGTATTGTTTGGGAGGGGGAACTGCGCGCTTTTTTTTTCTTTTTAACCACTTCGGGGGTCGCAATATGTCTATAGACAGCGGCACGCAGAAGTGGTTAAAACAAATGGCTGCAGCAGCCGTGCTTTTGGTATCATTTTTAACAGCAGACGATTGCTGTTAATGTGCGCCCGCCGTCGGCTTCCCCGCGAGGCGTTCAGGAGTGGCGCAGCGGGTCTTCCCACAACGATTGGTGGCAGGGTCACACCCCAATACAGGTAGGTGCATAAAATAGCATAACACCTAGGAATGACCAAATGATCACAAACTACAAGTCAGCCAGATTGATTACAGTGCTATCAACACTAAATTTAAAGAGCCACTCTACTCAGGATGAAAGGGACTACAACAGCAAAAAGGATTTTGGGGAATAAAAGGGGTATTTCGGTAGAGGTTTTATATTTAGTATTCCAGTAATTAGTTAGGAGGGGTGGGGGAGTGGAGCTTGGGGTTTAGCTATGAAATATTCCACTGAAATCAAGTAGATGTTGCCTTCGGCAAACATAATGTTGCCCCTTAAAGATTTCTTTGGACGGCCCAGTGTTTCATTTGAGTTTTTATATACCTGCTCTAGGTCCTTCCTAGCAAAGTGGAACTTGTATGCCCTTTTGTATGCCTTTTTGTGCTATAGATGTGTGACTAAGGAGCATACGTCAGGCGTTATAGAGATGGTTCTGTTTATTGCAGAATTATGGAGATGAACAGGAGAATCTACTCATCTTAAACAGCCTTGTGCAACTTTACAGCTCTTCATCTTAATATTCTTCCACATAACTCACTATTGGTAATATTTATTCTGATAAACACACTTGCCCAATGGAGCATCAAGAGTAACCTTTTAGATGCTTCATAGCTTCTAGCCTAATCGCCAAAAACAGTGATTTACGTCTTTATTAATCTCTCTTGGGGTAACCTCTAGCTAAGTTTAGTGGCTTCTATACATGTACACATGTTGGGATTCTCATATATTAAGGTAAAATCACACTTCAGAGATACTGTGTAAGTGGTATGTATTTTCTGCATATGTCTTCAAAGGATGCATCTATTTTTGCACGTATTTTAAAAGCAGGTTTTAGGTGAATAGGCCATGAACACCACTTTTTCGTGTTATAAATTGGTAAAACACTTGCTATTTCTTTTCTTTACAATGTAAGAAGCAGCCATGGAAAACAAAAAAAGAAGATTTTATTTGAAAACCAAGCCACAAAAAGCAGACACCATAATGAAAAAAACATCTTGTTCTAGAGATTGTTTTCGATAAAACAGCAGCAGGTTGCACCATCACAACTCTCGGCACTGAAGCTGAAAATGGACTTTCAAAGTAAATAAAAGTATTTCAGCCTTTTCCTGATCTCTCATACAGCACAATTGATGATTTGTCCTGTCTTTACTAAAATCCTGATTATTCAGTCACGAAAACTAGAAAAATCATCAATTTTATGGCAAGACAGGAGGCTTCATATTTTGCAGTTTTAACACTGAAGAAGAAAAGCCACAGGATGAGCAACCATTCAATGTAAAAGTCGGAAGGGTAGGTTCCCTGGACCAATCTGCTGACTGTATGGTGTCAGCGAGAAAACTACCAAAAAGTGAGACACAGTTGCACAGTGAATCGAAGAAGTTTCGAAGTTTCAAAGGAGGAGTCCACACTGGCAAGAGAAAGCTGCCAAACGTGCCCATCTAGCTAGAGTAAGCGCTGACACAGGAAGAAAGGAATGGACAAAAGAAAATAAGACCAAGGTTAACATATAGGACGGTTCCGCATGAAAGCGGGCATAGGAAACAAAAGAAATAATAGTCTTTGTCTGGCGAAAAGGGAAAAGGAGACCCCCATCCGGTGTAAAAGACAAAGCATTATGATCGAAAGACCAGGCAAGCAAGTTGTCAACTGTTGATAAGAGTCTCAAGACAAAAGAAGCATGGTCTGGCTAGACACGCAAGAAGTCCAAGACCATCGAGACATCCCAAAAGATGGGGGGGGGCGAGGAGCCAGAGGCCGAGACAGGTGGAGGCCTCGGAGGATTTGACAGAGTAAGGAATGGTTGCTCATCAGACGACTGCTTCCCTGAGAAACTTCTGACCTTAACCCCGAACAAACAACGATGGAGAGACATTTTTTCCTTTAACCAGTTGACATCCGCGGTGTTAAACCCCCTTCCCATCCAGGCCATTTTTCAGTATTCAGCGCTGCGGTACTTTGACTGACATTTATTCCGTCATGCAGCGCTGTACTGAAATGAATTTTATACCCTTTTTTGAGGACAGATAGAGCTTTCATTTGGTGGTATTTATTCACCACTGGGGGTTTTTATTTTTTTACTATATTAAGGAAAAATCACCGAAATAAAAAAAAAAAACAGTTTCCCCTATATTAAATGATAAAACATTTATTATTACCCAAAACGGCAACTGGTTAAACTACGGATCTAATCGAAAAAAACCCCTACAAAATCCTCCCCTTACAAATGAGCCATACACCAACAATAACGTTGGGACTACAGGACTTCCATCTGGATATCTGGACTCGCAAAGGAGGGGAACGAGACGACCAACTGTGAGTACGGCTGACTATGAAACAACTTGAAATAGTCCATCACAGGTCTCCCCCTCGAAAAATACTCTGTTCATTGGGAGGAATTTATTGATATAGGGGAAGGTTAAGATGATTCAGGAAATCAAGTGAAGGACTCTTTCTCCTTAAAGAAATAGATCTATAAAGAATTCTGATATATGGAAGTTCATGACTACATCTTACCACACAGGATTGTGTCACCTTCAAATTATGGTGAATCACAGAGACTTCCTGTATTAAATCACCAACCGATAGATAGTATCCATTTGGTCCTTGGATACTTGTTAAAGAGTTTTTCAACTTGATCCATCTTGTCAAAATACCAAATTATCATCTGTCAAGGGGATCAGCACTGATCACTATCAGGTGCTTTACCTGGGAGTATTCCCTCGTTTTGTTTCTGCAGGGATTGAGCTTAGTCGCAGTGTGTGTGGGGCCCATAGTATGTATGAATGAATGTTTGAGTGTCACGAACAACGTTGCCTTTTTATTGCAATCAGTAAGAAGCGGAATTGTTGCAATTAATTGATGTTTTGTAAAACATAATAAAGTTTATATTTTTATAAGATTCACTGATCTCGGTCTGTTTAGCAACCACTTTCTGTGATCCTCACTTGGAACACTTCCCTGTTTTTTTGTTCATCAGCAAGCCAGCCCCACAGACGTGGCCCGCAGACATAGCTGAGTGGAAGATAGAGACCGTGTGGGGGGGGGGTTAATTTAAAAAATGCACTACAGCCGAAAAAGGATAAAGCTGCCTAACCAGACACCAATCGTCCCGGCTGTTCCTGACGGAAAACGATAGCAATGTAGTTTATCCGTCATCGAAAAAGGTGAAAAACAAAAGTGGTAAAGGTCCTCCGTGAGTCCACATCCATACGCAGTAAGAAGAATAGGTTGAGAGGCCAGGAAAAAGTTTCAGACAGTGAAAGAGCGAGCCAAAAGCTCTAAACAGGAGATGTGTGAGAAAAACACTTTCCCGGGGTCCAGCGGCCTCGTCGCCAAGTCTGCACAGGTCGGGCCCCGACCCCACAGGCTGGCGTCAGAGGCCAGAATGAAATCTGCCTGGGTACCAAAGATCGCCATCCCATTCCAAGCATACCTGCATCGAAGCCACCAAGTGGGTGCAACATGGACACCGCCTGCCAAAGGGACCAGATGATCGTAAGACGGATAATCCGAAGATATGGTGTCTGTAAGCAGTAATAAGGAGGTCCTGGAAAGTGCCTGAATGGAGGTAGAAAGGTGACCCTGAATCCTGGTCAAAGACCGCAGGGAGACACAAGACAGATGAAGGGCTTTCCGGCGTTACCTCTTGAGGCTGGCAATTGGCAGCAGGAAGCCAGAGCAAGGAGTTAACCATCGCAAACTGGAAAAAAAACGAGAAACTGCACTTGTTGTAGTGGTGTGAGGGAGGACTACTTGAAGTAGTTGAAGCCCAAATCCTGCAATCAACGGATTACCCAAAGGGTTGAGTGTGC
Organism: Nanorana parkeri; assembly: GCF_000935625.1. NCBI lineage: Eukaryota > Metazoa > Chordata > Amphibia > Anura > Dicroglossidae > Nanorana > Nanorana parkeri. Next base: position 97,580 of record NW_017306708.1, read on the forward strand.
AATCCATGCAATCCCTGCTCCCAGGGTGCACACAATAGAGTGTGCACCCTGCAAGCAGAAAAAATGCAATCACCTCAAGCAGCTCGGTGAAGCACGGGGGGGGAGAAGGGGGGAGAAGGGGGGAGAGCTCAGCCCGAAAGGGAAGGCATGCAAGTTGCCAGATGGGACTGGGAAAGAAAAAACTGGAATTTGGGTGTACAGGGACCATAAGATAATCGTCATTCAGAGCAAAGTGAGTGAACCGATTTTGATCCGGAAGTAGATCCATGAGAAGATGGATTCTTTCCATCTGAAAGAGACTGTAACGACTTAGTTGTACAAGGCCCACTGATTGATAACTGGGCAAAATTCCCCATATTACCTACGCACCAGGAAGATGTTGCTGATAAGAAACCGGGGAAGCCTGGGGCTGGTGAATTGCCCCATATGGCGCGTAGCCTGCATAATTCTATAGGAATGATTTGCTGAGCCACTTAGTCATTGTATCATTGTAAAGGGGAGAGGAAGAGGTCTCGGGATGCCCCTGAAGCCCAGAAAGAGAGAGAGCCATGGGCCGTGGCACGGCCCCATCACCGACAAGCCCAGTGAAAATACTGGGATGTAAAAAAAAAAAAAAAACCTGTCTTGAGGTGTCTTGAGGGAATATTCCACCTCATCAAGGGATGTAAAGGAGCCAGCATGCTACCTGAGTGCCGTGATGAAGAGCTCACTAAGAACAAGACGTTGGCTTGGCACCTAACTCTGTCTCCGCCATATAAGACAGGCGGGCATCAAAGTGCAGAAACGCAGACCGGCGGCGTGCAGTGTAGCAGTAATTGCATCGCCCAGTAGACATCGCCCTGGAACCAATTCAGAATAAACGAGGATCCAGAGCAGTGCCTTGTGCCAAACCTTCAGCCGCAAGGACAAAGACCTGCGTCATGGGTCCAGAAGTATAAAGCATTTTTGATCTGCACAGCCTGTAAGCCCTTCACCAAACCCCACCTGGGGTCATGACCCTTCAAATTCATGTAGGCGACCATGAACTGGCCAAATTCAGGAGTAGCCAAAACCTTGCCCAGCAGTGTGAGTCAAGGGAATTCTGCCCGAAGGCGGTTACAGACCTTCCTGTCTAAGGGCTCACGTAGTCAGACCTGCCAGTATCTGGCAATGTGGTCTGGAGGAGTATACTCTGTTGATCTAGGGCGGCGAATAAATCTGAGATTTAAAAAAGTGCTTGCCTGGTAGGGTCAAGCACACAATCGACATTCGTCTGGTCCGTGTATCTCTGTAATAGTAGCCTTGATGCGTTGGGGCTCTCCCGCGCCACTACCCAAGGGTGGTTGGGTTTCCTCATGCTCTTGAGAGGAGTTATGATGTGCCTCCCCCAAGGGGGATGCGGAGGTAAACGCCCCGCCAAAGCAGGGACTGATGTGTGCTAAGTTCGTTTGGCCAGGGCCTTGCCTTTTCCACTTACCGGACCGGAGCAAGACCAGCTTCAGTACGGTTTCCCGGGTATCTGAGTCTCCTGAAGTTTTTAAAGATTGCCACTGCAAATGGCCGCGACGGCCATCTTTAAACCTGGAATGTGCCCACATTCTATTTAATTTTATTGCCGAACCGGGAATATATTTAATAAAAATCATCCCATTGTGGTCCAGTGGAGGATCTGCATGATCTGCATCTTTTGCTGATACAGATCATACTGATCGCTTCCTCATGGTGCCTCTGCTCACAGGCAGGGAGGGATTAGTATGGTCTGAATCAGCCAGAGATGCAGATCACACTGATCCTCCACTGCACAACCAGGATAGTCCCCAAGTGCCCCACTGGACCCCAGGAATACAGCTCCCCCCCCTTGCAAAACAGGTAAGCAGGAGAGGGGGCAATGTTTTTATTTATTCATTTTTAATTAATGTTAATGGTTGTGTGTTTTTTTAATGAGTGTGTGTGGTTTTTTTTAATGAAGATACGTGTGTGTTTTTAATAAGTGTGTTTTATTTCGTGTGTGAGAGTTTTAATGTGTGTGATATATGTGTTTAATTCCGTATGTGAGGTGTGTGTTTTAATGCGCGTGATTACATGTTTGATGGTTGTATGTGTTTTAATGTGTGTGTGGTGTGTGTTTGATTACGTGCGTGCGTTCGATTACGTGTGTGTGTTTGATTACGTGTGTAATGTGTGTGTGTTTGATTACGTGTGTATTGCGTACGTGTTTGATTATATGTGTAATGTGTGTGTGTGTTTATAAATGTATGAGTACTATATATGGGTGTGATTATATATGTTTGAATCTGTGAGTGTATAAAGGTGAGGTGAGATGCACCGAAATAAAAATTTCAAAACCGAAACGAAACCGAAATAAAAATGGACAGAGTGTGCTTACTATAACCACAATCGTGAATGAACAGGAGGTGATGTAGATCACTTCCCATTAATTCATAATTGAGGATATAGTCAACATACTATGTCCTCAATTATGTACAAACACTCAGCGATCACTGACTGCTTGTACCCGCTCTCCATCGTGGATCCACTGTTACAGGAGGCTGAGCAAGCCGAGCGGGAGGATAGCTCAGCCTCCTGTGACAGTGCGGTCACACTGCTCTCCTCTGATCTGTGACAGGAGGCTGAGCTGAACTGTGCTGGCCACTCACAGCGCTCTCCTCCCGCAGCGCTTGGCCGCCTGTGACAGTTTCTCTCCTCCCCGCTGGGACACAGAGCAGCGCCCAGCGGGGAGGAGAGAAAGGACAGATGGACCGCTGTATCGGCCAGAAAATGGCACTTTCGGCATTATGCCAAAAGTGCCATTTTCGGCCGATATGTTTCAGCGGCCGATATATCGGTGCATCCCTAGTATAAATGTTTGAATATGTGTGTTTCCCTATTTTGTCTAAGGCAGTGATTCTGAATTTTTTTTAAACCCCAGTGCCCAAACATGCTCGTGTCAGAATAAAGGAAAAAAAAGACACAGCGGGTTTCTCTTCTTGGCGGCCGGGAGCGGGGGGGCTCCCAGAGCGCCCGGGGGATTTTTTTTATTTTAATTTTTTTACAGCAGCAGAGCCGCCGGACAATAGGAAACTATTGGGCGGAGCTAGCTGTCACTGCTAGCTCCGCACAATCGTTTTCTATTTACTTTTTTCTACTTTTTTCACTCTTTTTCTGTTCTGCTCGGTGCCTCTGAGGGACCGAGCAGAACAGCCGAGCCAAATGCCGCTCGGCGGCATTCGGCTATTCTCTCACTGCTGTTCGGGATCTTTCAGAATAGCCCGAACAGCAGTGAGAAGCCTGCCGGAGGTTCGGCTCAGCCGATCCAGATGTTGGATCGGCTGAGTCGAACTCCTTCTGCACTTCGGGTCAGCCGAACATGCTGAGCATGTTCGGCTGATCCGAATACACACGAAGCAAGCCGATGTACGGCTGATTTCAGCCGATATACGGCTGAAATCAGCCATACCAGCCTGAAGTGAATAGCCGAACAGTGTTCGGCTCACTTCACTTCTGATCGGTCATTCACTCGGCTGCCCTCGGCAGCTTTGTGAATAGACCCCTAAATGTGACTACAATTATTTTTTTACAATATTAAGTTTATGGTAAGTTGGTCCAAAGGGAATCAGAAAGACCTGCACTATCAATGATGTGAAGTACAGCTGTGCCTTCTAAAAATAGTATATCTTTTCATCATTTTGTCATATTCTTACTTATAAATCCAAAACTCATTTAATAAATTCTTCATTGTGTGGTAACACTTATTTTAGCATTCATTACAGTGCTTTGTTGCAATGTTTTGTATATCTTTGGGTAGTACCCTAAAATTAGAAATAAGTCTTTGAAATATTTGGATCTCCGGTATGGAAGGTAAAAAAAAAATACACTTTGTAACAATCTGCCTGCATCTGCACATTATTCACACATTGAGGTAAGTAATTTCCTTCAACTCTTCTGCAGGGCAGAGAAAGCTTAGATGTATTTGTTCTACACACTTATCCCTGACATCTGCTTTAGATTCCTCAGCATTGCATCATACACCAGCTCCACGCTTGGCCTAAATCAGAAGGGCCTAACCTTGAGGTCAGTGCATCCAGTCAGTGCTTGATCAAAGGTGTGTTGCTACCTATTTTTTTATTTTGTGCATTCAAATTGCTCTTCAGCATTGAATCAAATGTCCCTCAGATTTTACTTTTGCTTGCTGCTTGCCATGTCCTTCTCTTACCATGCTTTCAGGCTGCCTGATATGACCTCCAGCTTGTCTGTCTCTGTGTCTGCTAATTCTGTACTGCAATTGGTTTTGCCTGTAAATCAGCTATCATGCTCCAGTGTTCAGTGCAACACCAGTAACTTCATCAGCTCTGGGGAAGAATAGACACACCGGAACTGCACTTTGCTGAAAGCCCTCTGCTACTTGATGGTAACATTGGAACCCTTGGGATTCAGCACCCTTGGTGACAGTTCGCTCAGATCATGTATCCTGCTATTATTGCACTGCCTCATACCTTGCAACGTTTGACCCACCAGGTGGATATGCAGATAGTAAACCAAGAACATGGAATCCAGGTTTTACAAACTCTGTATGTGTTTTTGGATCAACTGTGTACTACTCTAGTGACTGTTGCAGCTTTAATCCCCACTAATCATATGTCTCCTGTTCTATCTCCGGGCCCAACAGCTGTTGTGGCACATTCACGCAAGAATGTTTGGGAAAGGAATGATTCCTTTCTCTCTGTTCTCTCCACCTTCCTCTTTGGTTCAGCTTGGTAAAGCGGAATCTGCTGCCCCTCAGGCAGGGGCTGACTGGCAAATTTTAGCCCAGGGGGCAAGTACAACCCAGAGGCCCATGGTGCAGCAACTTGGCCCCCCTCCCGATCTTGCAATAGCCCCAAGGCTATGGGACAGCCTGCTACACTGTAACACAATTGCTTCTGAACTCTCTTAATATAACAAGCATTTGTCTCCTGTTGGCAAGCTTGTCGAAATGCAATGAGGAGGAATTATTTGGGTGAGGGATTCCCTCCTCCCTTTTTGATCTGGTGTCTGATTATGTATCTGAGTGGACATTGGTTTTTAGGAAAGAGTTAGGAACACTAGTGCTTCAGGCATACAGTATGCCCCACCCCCAATGTCCAACATGTTCTTGTCCCTCCTGTTTCTAAATCTATGCTCTACCTATCTAACTGGATTGAGCAAGACATACTTCAGAAGAGTATACATGTCACAAAATTCTGGACCTGTTGTTGTACTGTGCAAGAAGAAGCAGTGCCTACAAAAACAGGGACTCCATGGTTGTGACTTTTTCACCCCCATCATACTTACTACTCTGTTATCAACCTGCTGAGGTTGAGATGCTATTGGAGTTGAGATCCTGCTGAAGTATGAGATGCTTTTCTGCTCTCAGGTGCTTCTCAGTTGTCAGGTGTATCCTCTCTTCTTGCCCGAGACCCAAGCCAAGTGGGACTATATTAAAGAGAAGCAAGATAATGGATTTGTGCCCTGCAGTAGGATTTTTTTTCATGTCTAAGAAAGTTGATGTCTTACAGATGTGCATTGGCTATTGTTGTGTGAACAAGGTGATCATAAAAAACAAAAGCAAAACAAACGACAAACGCACTCAACAATTTGTTACCAGTTATACAGTAAGGTGCACACGAAATGGGCTTTGAACAGTGGTACAGTAGAAAGGCATCATGGCACACTCACAAACCAGCATGTAAAACAACTTGTCTCACAAGAGACAAGTTGTTTTACATGCTGGTTTGTGAGTGTGCCATGATGCCTTTCTACTGTACCATAAAAAACAAAAGTCCCCTGCCTTTTATCTCTGAACTCCTCAACTACCTCAAGATGCAATCAGCTTTACCAAACTAGACTTCAGGAGTGCATATAATTTATTCCACCTTAAAGAGGGAGATGAATGCAGGATGAATGTTTCGTAATGCCTTTCAGGTTGTGTAACATACCTGCTGTTTTCCAGAAGTTCACTTTCTGTGATATTTTCTTGTTTATGTAATTATTTGCCAGGACAACATTTTGATACCACACACCATATTTAAAGATAGTACTTGGCTGTTTTCGTGACAAGTGCTTGTATGCAAAATTCAAAACATGTCTTTTAAATATAAAATCAGCATTTATATGCTACATTGTCTCTCCTCATGGCCTGAAAATTTGGCAATGAGATAGTGGCCTTAATTACTGGACCATGCAAAGGTTTTTAGGCTTCACCAATGAATTGTATTAATTAAAATTAAAATTACAAATGACTATTCTATCTGATAGATCCTACCACCTCGCTTTTACCAAAAATGTAAGTTGTCTATTTCTATCAGGATGCCTGGGTGGGCCTGTTCCCATATTGTTAAATTGTCTCACAAAAATAAATTCTCTAAATCTGTTGTTTTCCATTACATATGGTCAGCATGCATCCTCCCTGTTATGTCTCTGATTTTTCAGCAGCCAAGGCTATTAGACCTGACAGTTATGGGCAGATATACAATAGATAAACAAAAAGCTTTGCTGAAGTCTTCTTCTAACTATGTGAAATGCTCTGGCAGAAGATTTTGTGCTGCTCCCAGTTCTCTCTTTGAGATAAAATTAGTTTTTTTACAAAGTACATCTGCCTCTGGCTTTGTTCTTTTAAGTTGTCTTCTTTTGTCACCATCTGGGAGTCCAGTAGCTGAAGCAGCAAGCATATTGTGGCAGAGGCGGATCTCTAATTAGGCGAGTTAGGCGGTCGCCTAAGGCCTCGCCCTCATGGGAGCCCCGCAGCTGCCTAACTCGCCTGTGGCGGAACCTATCGCCATAGCGACCCAGGTGGCTGCTATGTGGCCCGGGGCACAGGGGGGCCTGGCCAGGACGAGGAACAAAGGAGTCCCCCTGATGCCGTGTGGGCCACCTTTGTAGCTTTGGCGAGGAGGGGCAGAATAATGTAGGGACGCCTCTTTAAATGTCCACCCCAGCGGCGATCACACCTGCCATCTCTCTCCTCCTGGCTGCTCTGTAGCTGCAGTGGCTGGGGATGAGAAAAGCTGGTTCAGCTGCCCTCTGAATGCCGAATGTCGGGCTCCTCTGCGGCAACGTGCAGCTTCCTCCGCCCACTCCAGCTACTATGGGCTGGGAGGAGGACTGCACCACCACCATTGGCTGACTGACAGCAGGAGAGTGGGTCCTGGGAACAGGAAGGCAGCTGGTGGCACCATGCTGGACTGGAGGCTTCACATGAGAACAGGAAACATCGCTACTCCCCCCACCCACCAGAAAAAGAAGAGGGCAGAGCACCAGAACATCAGACGATCTATATGCACTGTAAGTCTCTCCACTCTGCTTAACATCCCTGCACTCTGCGTCACACCCCTGCACTTTGCGGCACACTCTGTACCCTGCCTCATACCCCTGTACTCTGCCTCACACCTCTGACCTTCGCACTCTGCGTCACACTCCTGTACTCTGTGTCACACAGCTGACCTCTGCACTCTGCGCTCCACCACTGACCTCTGCACTCTGCATCACATCGCTTACCTCCGCGTCACACCGTTGACCTCCGGATCACACCGCTGATCTCTGTACTCTGTGTCACACCGCTGATCTCTGTACTCTGCATCACACCGCTGATGTCTGTACTCTATGTTATTACTTACCTCTGTACTCTGCGTTATTACTGACCTCTGTACTCTACATTATTACTGACCTCTGCACTCTGTGTTAAACAGCTGACCTCTGTACTCTGCGTTATTACTGACCTCTGTACTCTGTGTTTTTAATGGCCTCTGTGCTCTGCGTTACAACTTACCTCTGCACTCTGCGTTATAACTGACCTCTGCAATTTAATTTTTCACATTGATTCGGCTTCGTAAGGTCCAGTGCAGCAGCTTTCTAGGGAACCACGCAACGCCTGCATACAGGGTCTCCACCGCCTACACATTTCCCCCTCCTAAGACCCTCTACAGAGACATCAGACTTGTACCCTGTAGCAGATTGGCAGCACAGAGTACCAAAAATATACTGTACCAATAATATATTGTTGTACAATGTGTTGCTCGGATTTGTAGTCCTCTATAGCTGATGGTATTATTCTTCAGTGGCAGAACTACCAGGGTCACAGCAGTTGCAGCTGTGACTGGGCCCTGGCGCTCCACCATTGTCCTAAAATCATTAGTCTGTATTGTTTTAGAAAAACTGTCATATGACACTAAAACAAAGGTATTGGTAATTGGTATCGGTGAGTACTTGAGGAAACGTATCCGTACCTGAACTCAGTCTAGAAAAAATGGTATCGGTGGATCTCTACTCCTGTCCATGCCCGTTCCGAGGTACAGACATGTAGTAATATTGATGGGAGGATGTGGAAGGTGTGAAAGCTCTCCTTGGGGGAAAGAGTTGACCTGATAAAGACCCACCTGATCCCAGTGTTTCTTTATGTCAGCTTTGTTTGTCTCTTGCCAGTATTTCTCTATGTGAGGGTCTACAGCTGTTTTTTTTACAGTTATTATGGGGGAACAGGCTGAACATCATCAAGAGGAATGTTACTTGCCTGTCCAGGAGGAAGGGTAGTCTAGAGATGGTAAACCTGATAGTCTTTTTCTCTCTGATGTTTTTGAAACATAATGTTAGTAACCTGCTTGCAGAGAGACTGCCTGGATGGGTGGGCATTTTCATATGCTGGTTTAGACCCTTTTTGCAAGACTTAGAAGAATGGCGAGCGTGTCAAAAGTCTAAGAGTTAAGCATGGTGTGCTCCCGGATTACGTTGTCCTGTGCCTGAAGTTGCTTCGGCAGTGGTGTGTGACAGCGGAGGATATTCGGTCTCTTCCAAGGAAGCTCCTTGAGAGGAGAGTGGTGGACTCTGTCTTTCATGTATCACTGGCCTTGAGGAATTGCCCAGGTCCCGTGTTGAGGGAAGGGTTGCGTTTGGTGAATTTAGACAGTATTCCACTGAACTTCAGGGATTTGACCTGGCTCGTGTTCCATGGCAGGCTGTATGTGAAAGGGAATTGGAAGCATGGACCAGTTGAGTCATAGTCCCTTTAACATGCATGTCTATGGAAAGTTGGGGAGGGCTCTGGGTATCTCTTTTCTTGAAAAGTTTCTATGAAAAGTATTATGACACCTCTGCTCACAGACCCGAATGGCATTCGGGAGCTCACAAATAGCATTTGGGAGCTCCCGATTGCTATGTGGTATACTATTTGACAGCTGCCTAGATAGCAAGGATAACTTGCCACAAACTTGTGGCAGGGTTAAATTGTAATTCTTGTTAACTTGCTGCACACAATCCTGGCAAGTTGAAGACTTGCAAAACACTTGCAGCACAAGTTCTAGTTGACACTTTTTGAATTTGTAGCAAATTTGCTTGGCAAGTCTACAGCAAGGGTCCTGCAGGTCTTAGCAAGAGCTCTGCAAGCTCACTGGTCTGGAGACTTGCAATGCAGACTTGCTGTAATTGTGCAACAAAATTGTGAAGCTTGGCAAGTCTGCAATAGTTAAGCAAGTCATTTTCAAACTTGCAGCACAATTGCTTGCTATGTGGGTGACAATGTCAAATTGGCGGAGCGAGCCCCGTGACGTCACAGATTGCCCCGCCCATCTGTTTACATTAGGGCAGGAGATATAATTTTGCGGCCAGACTTCATCTAGTTCGAATGGTCGACGGGCAAAGGAATTTTTTTTCATTGCGGCGGGCATCGTTTATCGTGATTGACGCTGGATAACATCGATGGAGCCATTTTTTTTCTAATTTTTTAATTAAAGGAATAGTCAAAATATTACTCTTTTTTTTAATTAAAGGATTTTTTCTAAAAGTGTGGTTTGTTTATTTACTTTACAGGGTTGTGGGGAAGAGGCATGTGGCCTGGAAAGGTGCAGGGAGGGGGGGCGCTCAATCATCCCCCCTTTCCTGCCCTGCCTGTGCTACTGTACTCTGTGTCACACAGCTGACCTCTGCACTCTGCGCTCCACCACTGACCTCTGCACTCTGCATCACATCGCTTACCTCCGCGTCACACCGTTGACCTCCGGATCACACCGCTGATCTCTGTACTCTGTGTCACACCGCTGATCTCTGTACTCTGCATCACACCGCTGATGTCTGTACTCTATGTTATTACTTACCTCTGTACTCTGCGTTATTACTGACCTCTGTACTCTACATTATTACTGACCTCTGCACTCTGTGTTAAACAGCTGACCTCTGTACTCTGCGTTATTACTGACCTCTGTACTCTGTGTTTTTAATGGCCTCTGTGCTCTGCGTTACAACTTACCTCTGCACTCTGCGTTATAACTGACCTCTGCAATTTAATTTTTCACATTGATTCGGCTTCGTAAGGTCCAGTGCAGCAGCTTTCTAGGGAACCACGCAACGCCTGCATACAGGGTCTCCACCGCCTACACATTTCCCCCTCCTAAGACCCTCTACAGAGACATCAGACTTGTACCCTGTAGCAGATTGGCAGCACAGAGTACCAAAAATATACTGTACCAATAATATATTGTTGTACAATGTGTTGCTCGGATTTGTAGTCCTCTATAGCTGATGGTATTATTCTTCAGTGGCAGAACTACCAGGGTCACAGCAGTTGCAGCTGTGACTGGGCCCTGGCGCTCCACCATTGTCCTAAAATCATTAGTCTGTATTGTTTTAGAAAAACTGTCATATGACACTAAAACAAAGGTATTGGTAATTGGTATCGGTGAGTACTTGAGGAAACGTATCCGTACCTGAACTCAGTCTAGAAAAAATGGTATCGGTGGATCTCTACTCCTGTCCATGCCCGTTCCGAGGTACAGACATGTAGTAATATTGATGGGAGGATGTGGAAGGTGTGAAAGCTCTCCTTGGGGGAAAGAGTTGACCTGATAAAGACCCACCTGATCCCAGTGTTTCTTTATGTCAGCTTTGTTTGTCTCTTGCCAGTATTTCTCTATGTGAGGGTCTACAGCTGTTTTTTTTACAGTTATTATGGGGGAACAGGCTGAACATCATCAAGAGGAATGTTACTTGCCTGTCCAGGAGGAAGGGTAGTCTAGAGATGGTAAACCTGATAGTCTTTTTCTCTCTGATGTTTTTGAAACATAATGTTAGTAACCTGCTTGCAGAGAGACTGCCTGGATGGGTGGGCATTTTCATATGCTGGTTTAGACCCTTTTTGCAAGACTTAGAAGAATGGCGAGCGTGTCAAAAGTCTAAGAGTTAAGCATGGTGTGCTCCCGGATTACGTTGTCCTGTGCCTGAAGTTGCTTCGGCAGTGGTGTGTGACAGCGGAGGATATTCGGTCTCTTCCAAGGAAGCTCCTTGAGAGGAGAGTGGTGGACTCTGTCTTTCATGTATCACTGGCCTTGAGGAATTGCCCAGGTCCCGTGTTGAGGGAAGGGTTGCGTTTGGTGAATTTAGACAGTATTCCACTGAACTTCAGGGATTTGACCTGGCTCGTGTTCCATGGCAGGCTGTATGTGAAAGGGAATTGGAAGCATGGACCAGTTGAGTCATAGTCCCTTTAACATGCATGTCTATGGAAAGTTGGGGAGGGCTCTGGGTATCTCTTTTCTTGAAAAGTTTCTATGAAAAGTATTATGACACCTCTGCTCACAGACCCGAATGGCATTCGGGAGCTCACAAATAGCATTTGGGAGCTCCCGATTGCTATGTGGTATACTATTTGACAGCTGCCTAGATAGCAAGGATAACTTGCCACAAACTTGTGGCAGGGTTAAATTGTAATTCTTGTTAACTTGCTGCACACAATCCTGGCAAGTTGAAGACTTGCAAAACACTTGCAGCACAAGTTCTAGTTGACACTTTTTGAATTTGTAGCAAATTTGCTTGGCAAGTCTACAGCAAGGGTCCTGCAGGTCTTAGCAAGAGCTCTGCAAGCTCACTGGTCTGGAGACTTGCAATGCAGACTTGCTGTAATTGTGCAACAAAATTGTGAAGCTTGGCAAGTCTGCAATAGTTAAGCAAGTCATTTTCAAACTTGCAGCACAATTGCTTGCTATGTGGGTGACAATGTCAAATTGGCGGAGCGAGCCCCGTGACGTCACAGATTGCCCCGCCCATCTGTTTACATTAGGGCAGGAGATATAATTTTGCGGCCAGACTTCATCTAGTTCGAATGGTCGACGGGCAAAGGAATTTTTTTTCATTGCGGCGGGCATCGTTTATCGTGATTGACGCTGGATAACATCGATGGAGCCATTTTTTTTCTAATTTTTTAATTAAAGGAATAGTCAAAATATTACTCTTTTTTTTAATTAAAGGATTTTTTCTAAAAGTGTGGTTTGTTTATTTACTTTACAGGGTTGTGGGGAAGAGGCATGTGGCCTGGAAAGGTGCAGGGAGGGGGGGCGCTCAATCATCCCCCCTTTCCTGCCCTGCCTGTGCTCGGATCAAAGGTCCGGTAGTAATGTTAGGGGGGGCCGCACATTTTTTTTCTATTTCTGGGGAGCTGGGGTTCCCTCTTAAATTCATACCAGATCTAAAGGGTCTGGTATGAATTGGGGGCAAACCCCACACACTTTTTTTGTTTTAACTTGGGGGGGGGGGGGGCCCCCTCCCACTCTCCCCCC
>NW_017306708.1:110210-125954 GCF_000935625.1 Nanorana parkeri
GGGGGGGTCCCTCCTAACCTTCCTACCAGACCTTAAGGGTCTGGTATGAATTGGGGCCGAACCTCACGCTTTTTTTTAGAGTGTGAAAAGCATATAGCCACAGTTAGTAAAAAAAAAAAAGAATACTACCAATACATAAACAGTAAAAAGGGGCGAAAGGAGCAGATAGGCCCAATAAAGGATGAAAACGGAGAGTTAGTCACTAATGACAAGGAGAGGGCCGGGGCGCTGAATACTTTTTTCTCCTCAGTATTCACGCAGGAAAAAGACGGCTTTAATGTACATGATAAAACACAAATTCAACACAAAATATACCACAGTGGGTGACGGAAACCGGGATACACCAAAGAATTAAACTGCTAAATGCAAATAAAGCATTGGGACCAGATAACCTGCTTAAGGAACTAAGACAGGTCATAACAAGACCATTATTCCTAATTTTTAAGGACTCTTTAATGACTGGTAGAGTTCCAAGTGACTGGCGGAGGGCAACAATAGTTCCAATATTCAAAAAGGGGGCAAGATGCCAACCTGGGAACTACAGACCAGTTAGTCTTACATCGGTAGTTTGCAAACTGTTAGTGGGAATGATTAAGGACTATTTGGTAGAATTTGTTCGGGATAATGGCATAGTTAATGACAATCAGCATGGGTTGAGGAAAAACCGTTCCTGCCAGACTAACCTGTTAACTTTTTACGAGGGAGATCTGGATGAGGGAGGCCGGTGGATGTGGTATATCTGGATTTCTCAAAGGCTGTTGATACGGTACCACATAAACGGTTACTATACAAGCTGAGATCCATGGGCATAGATTAAATGGTGTGTACATGGATAGAGAACTAGCTAAAGGAACGGGTACAGAGAGTATCAATAAATGGCGCCCTTTCAGACTGGGCTAGTGTCATGAGCGGTGTGCCTCAGGGTTCTGTGCTGGGACCCATGCTATTCAACCTGTTTATTAACGACATCGGGGAGTGTGTAAACAGCGATATTTCCGTGTTTGCTGACGATACCAAAATCGGGAGGGTAATAGAAACGGACCTAGATAGCATAACATTGCAGGGGGCCTGGATAAAATAGGGGAGTGGGCAACTACATGACAGATGAGGTTTAATGTCGATAAATGCAAAGTAATGCACTTTGGGATTAAAAATAAGCAAATGGGTTATACAATTATGGGTATGCCGCTAGGGAAGTCAGAAATGGAGAAACATTTGGGGGTCATGGTAGACCATAGACTGAATAATAGCTTGCAATGCCAGGTTGCTGTAAGCAAAGCAAGTAGAGTCCTGTGCTGTATCAAGAAGGGAATGTTTTGCCGGGACATGTCTATAATTTTGCCACTTTACACATCACTGGTTCGGCCTCACCTGGAGTATGCGGTCCAGTTTTGGGCACCAGTGAACAGAAAGTATGTCCTTGAGCTCGAAAGAGTCCAGCGGAGGGTAACCAAACTCATTAAGGGAATGGAGGACCAGAGCTATGAGACAAGGCTACTAAATTTAAATATGTTCACTCTGGAAGTAAGGATATTAAGGGGGGATATGATTTTCATGTACAAGATGTTCAATGGTCACAGCAACATTAGCAACAAACTCTTTACGATTAACTCCGTAACAAAGACTAGAGGCCACCACCTAAAATTGGTGGAAACAAAAAACCAACACAAGGGGCGAAGCGGGTTCTTCTCAGTTAGAGTGGTTAGGGTCTGGAACTCTCTGCCACAGGCAGTGATTTCAGCAAATAGTGTGGAATCATTCAAGAAGCTTTTGGACAATTTCCTGAGAGACCGCAATGTACAGGGGTATAGGTACTCTTAAGAATGTGATGATATATCTTCCAACTTTTATAATCCGTGAATGCATAAACAATTAGTGAATCAGTGCTCTCCAGTCTCCACCGTGCTCAAAGATAAGATCTGGCCGCACTCACCGACTCCTATTGCTCACCATATTTCAGATGAACAATTAGCGCTTAGTTAATATATATATAGAACCAAATCCTCTCCTTTGTTTTTAATCCGACAATAAATTGGGGTAGATTTCTCCCAACTCTGGCTTATCTTTCCAAAATAATGTAAAACTATTCCTCCATCTTCCACCTTCTCTTGTGCTCAGAGAGAGAAAAAAAAAAGGCTTCCCATAGTGTAGTATGTCAGAATAAATTTATTTAAAACGATTAAAATGCACTTACACATAAAATAAGGCAATTGCACGTGGATTGTGTCCACTGGAGCTCCTGTCTCTATGATTGTAATGCTCGCATAGATCCGCCCACCTGATGCGTTTCGTCACTATTGACTTCCTCTCAGGCGGCGGTCTGCAGCATTCAGAGGAACTCACCTATTAAGCACAGCTGCTCTTAGAGTGTTATTTGATTCCTAGCGCAGTTTTTTTCTTTCTAACACTCTAAGGCTGGGCACACACCTTACAACCATCGCAAGACTTTTGTCTTGCGATGGTTGTAAGGTAATTAAAAAAACGTACGATCTGCCTATTTTGGACAGGCAGATCGTACTTGCGATGATCGCAAATTGCAAGCCGCGCCCCCGTGAGGGGCGGGCTTCTGATGACCGCAATGCCGAACGGGCAGTGTGCGCTTGCGCACACCGGCCCGTCCGGCTTTTATCTTACGAACATGTTCGTATGTTAAAAGTCATGCGACCTTACAGTAGTAGAGGTCGCACGGCTTCCACACACCTTACAATAATCGTACGCAATTATCGTACGATTATCGTAAGGTGTGTGGGCACCCTTAATGAGATGACACAGGGGCATACACACACACACACACACACACACACACACACACACACACACAACAAGTTGGACTTGATGGACTTATGTCTTTATTCAACCTCAAATACTATGTAACTATATACCGCAATGCTGTACAGAGAACACTGAGCCAGTCACATCAGTCACACACTATTATTATACATTTATATAGCTTTGACATATACCACAGTGCTGTGCAGAGAACATTGAGCCAGTCACATCAGTCTCCGTACCAGAGGAGCTTACACTCTAATGCAGAATGGCACCGGCTGTAGGGGGACTACAAATACCAGCAATACATAATACAGCAATGCAGAACAGTATATGAATTGAACTCTGGACTTAATAACGCACTGGAAACTGGATTTAATAACAAACTGGACTCTGGGCTTAGTAATGCACTAGACTCAGAACTTATAACACACTGGACTCTGGATTTAGTGACGCACTGTACTCTGGACTTATAACGCGCTGGAAACTGGACTTAGTAACACACTGGACTCTGGACTTAGTAACACTCTGGACTTAGTAACGCACTGGACTCTGGACTTAGTAACGCACTGGACTCAGAACTTATAATGCACTTGACTCAGGGCTTAGTAACGCACTCAACTCTGGGCTTTGTTAAGCATTCAACACTTTTTGCTTAGTAACGCACTGGTCTCCGGACTTATTAACGCGCTGGTCTCAGGGCTTAGTAACACACTGGACTGTGGGCTTAGTAACGCGCTGGACACTGGGCTTAGTTAAGTGCTGGACTCTTGGCTTAGTAACGCACTGGACTCTAGGCTTAGTAACACGCTGGACTCTGAACTTAATAACATGCTGGACTCTGGGCTTAGTAACGTGCTGGACTCTGGGCTTAGTAACGCGCTAGACTCTGGGATTAGTAACGCACTGGACTCTGGGCTTAGTAACGCACTGGACTCTGGGCTTAGTAACGCACTGGACTCTGGGCTTAGTAATGCGCTGGACTGTGGGCTTATAATGCACTGGTTTCAGGACCCAACTAAGAACCCCGCAGAGCCCACCTGAGACCCCA
Organism: Nanorana parkeri; assembly: GCF_000935625.1. NCBI lineage: Eukaryota > Metazoa > Chordata > Amphibia > Anura > Dicroglossidae > Nanorana > Nanorana parkeri. The sequence goes on from NW_017306708.1 coordinate 114,031, forward strand.
CACATACCTGGGACCCCACACGCCCACCTGAGAGTGACCCTGCAGAGCACACCATAGATCCTGCACAGCCCATCTGAGACTTTCAATGGTGATCTCTGCATGGGTCTCAGGTGGGCTGGTCGGGTCTCTTTTCCTGTGTCTCCCTCCCAGCTCCTCTTACCTGCTGCTGCAGGAGCCCAGCCTCCTCTGCCGCCGGACCGGCTAGAAGTGATAGCGACTTGGAGATAAGAACACTGGCGGTGCTGCTGGGGCCCCAGCCTCCTTGAAAGCCGCCGGACCAGCGCTGCTGGGGACCGGCCTGCTCCGACACTACGGGGGCCTCTCACATGAGTATCGGCCACCCCCACGATGTGCAGCCCATACTGTTGGGCACAGAGAAACCCTGGGGTTCACATCTAATAGTACCTCCTCCTTACAGGATTGCCCCTGAAAGTCTTAGGGTCAGGTTTGTGAGGAAATCTCTGATGGATGGAATTCTTTTGTCAGCCTAGAAGCAAGAATCTTTAAAGATTCTCATTTATACAGGTAATAGTATAGCTAATAGTATTTAGTGACCTTTACCTGGATTAACCGATTTGGTGCTGGGACACACTGGATCGCATCCCGGGCCAGGTCACTGCGTGCACTGGAACTCATGGCAAATCAATGGCTGCGTTCCGGTGCGGTCAGAAAAAATTGTATTGCTGTCAGAACAATGGGAGAAATCCACTTAAGCGCAATAACCCTGCGTGCTGCAAACAGTGCCCTGGATACAGCAGTCAGAGTCATATCATCCCAAAGTTCAGCGTCCACAATGCCGAGCAGGCAGGTCTTCGGAGAGCAGGGGAACTGCACCGAGAACACAGAGCTAATAACTCTTGTAATCCCCATCCAGTAACGGACTAGTTTGGGGCATCGCCACAGAAGGTGGATGAGAGAGCCAGGTGCTAGTCCACCCAATTCTAAAAAGAAATTCAGGGGTTTTATACGTCCTGTGCAGAATAGATAGTTGGGTCAATCTGTGAGAGGAGGAGAAATAAGACAAAACCAACCCCATGTAGAGCCATCTCCCACTCTTCGTTTAGCACTCCCAACTCTTCTTCCCATTTCCCCCTACAGGTAAGAGGATATTTTATTAAGAATTGGGGCAACAGGTATGCATACAGTTTTGAGATAAGTCCTTTCATGCAAGTAGATGAAAATACCTCAACTAATCATGGAAGATCAGAGATCGATACATCCCTGATTCCAGGATGGGTAGATAAGGCATGACGTAGTTTCAGAAACTGATAGAACTGAGACTTCTGCAAGGGATATCATGATTGTAGCTGTTGGAAACTATTAAGCGAGCCGGTGCTATAGACATGAGCCAGAGTAGTAATTCCCAATTGTCTCCATAGAGCAAATTATTTAAGTTTGTACACTTCAGGAAGGCCACGGTTTTGCCAGAGGCGAGTGAAGACAGTATATTGCAACACCCCTAGCAATGCCCTGATGGACACCTAGACCCTAGCAATCATCCCCGGTGTTAGGTAAGAAGAGTGTGCTAATCTTGGTGTTTCTAATAGGGACACAGGAGGTTTATCTTCAAACAGTTTGTATATCAATTGACCATTAAGGGGAGGATCGGGAATCTATGACCACCCTGCTAGATGTTGAAGCTGAGATGCTAGAAAATAGATCCATGGGTTTGGAAGGGACAGACCCCCTTGGTCTCTTGGGTACTGTGGTAACCTCTTTTAGGTACTGCATCACGTTTAATACAGGGAGGTTTATTCCTCCATATGAGCTCCCTAAATAGAGAGTTCAATCTTCTAAAAATCTTCTGGGGAATCCAGCACGTGGAGTTATGGAGAAAGTAATGTATCTGTGGAATCCAGATCATCTTAATTAAGTTAATCCTGCCCACCACAGACAAAGGAAGTTTACTCCAAACCTTGGATTGGGCAGTAAACCTAGGGAAAAGGGGGGGGGGGGGAGTATTATGCTTCATAAAATAATTAGGGGGCGCCGTAACGTTAATTCCCAGGTACATAAAGGTGGAAACTACTTGTACATGGGAATAGGAAGCAGGACTTACATGAGATCAATGGGTAACAGAGTGGATTTATTCCAGTTAACATGAAGACCAGAGAAGTGACCAAAGCTGGACAACAGACCCATGACTGCAGTGAGGGAGGACGGGGTGTCCGCCAAGAATAAAAGGGTGTCATCTGCATACAGTGTGATTTTTCTCCTCATGACAGCCGCGAACAAACCCTCTTACCAGCGGGGATGTACGTATCAACACAGTCAAAGGTTCAACGACCAGGGCAAAAAGCAGGGGCAACAAAGGGCACCCCTGCCTAGTTCCCCCCTGCAATGAGAAAGAGGGGGAGAGAGCATTGTTCACATGGATATGAGCAAACAGCGCTGCATATAACAATTTGACCACGAAATGAACTGAGAGCCGAAGCCAAAATTTGAGAGTACTACCCACAGACAGGGCAGCCATCAAGGGGGGTACGGCCGATACTCAAGCAAGGGGGGCCCACCCGGGACCCTTACATGAGTATCGGCTGACAGTGAAGAGCGAATACGACCAGTCCACACTGGCAAATGCCCTGGCAATGTCGAGTGAGAGCAGCACCCTATTTCCCAAGAGATCAATGGGAGCTTAAAGGTTCAGGAACGCCCTAGGGATGTTGATCGCTGTAGAGTTATTAGGCATGAAACTGGATTGATCCGGATGAATAAGTGAGCTGATAACTTTAGATAACCTGAGAGCTAGCACCTTGGCTAAGATTTTAACATCAACTCCAAGTAATGAGATTGGCCTATAGGATTCAGGTAGCAGGGGGTCCTTACCCTTTGTAGGAATAAGGACAACCCTGCATTATACATATATTGGGGTAACAGCCCAGATTGGAGCGCATTATTGTAGCTATCCAATAGCGCCAGCAACAGGATAGATCCAAATCTCTTATTTTTTTCAATAGGTATGCCATCTAGACCAGGCACTTTGCCGTTAGGGAAACTGGAGATCGCTGCCTCCAGTTCCGTAAGAGTAATGGGAGCGTCTAGAGTGTTCCTTTCCTCTTGCAACAATTCTGGGAGCTGCACACCAGCCAAGTATTTTTCCAGCTCGGAATGTTATTATCTGTGGGTGTATACATTCTTGTAGAGTTCAGCAAATATAGAAAGAATAAGTGCAGGTTGCGAGCATATCTGACCCCTAGGGTCCTTTAGTGCGGTAACAAAACTCAGCTCCCTCTGAGAACTAGCAATTTGTGCCAACAGTCTGCCAGCAGATTCCCCCTCCTCCCATCTCATTTGTTGTAAAAATAACAATTTAGTAAGTAAAGCTTTAAGATGGGCCTGTGCCGCCTGCAGGCGATCAAGAGTAGTCACCCCAAAAGAGGTAGTACAAAGAGCCCCAGAGGCAACAACTTCAGATTGAGCCTCCGCCTCAGGCTTCCAAGTTTGTGATTTAACACTACTGATCTGTTTGAGGCCGAGTCCCCTAAGATATGTCTTGAGGGAATCCCAGACACATCCCGGGGAGGCCAAGCCAACATTAATGCTTAAAAAGAAGGACAGATCAGACTCCAGTAAAGCATCAGGAGAGAATAAGGTTAATTAAAAGGTGTTCAGTTTCCATGGTAAAGACGGGGGGGCATATGCCTGCTTTAAATATGGTCATCATCAGAGCATTGTCCGATAGAGATCTGGGTAAAATCTCCACCAACATGAGAAGGGGGAGAATATCCAATGAGCAGAGTGTGAGATCAATACATGAAAAAGATTGGTGAGAGGTGGAGAAACATGTAAACTGGCATGTCTTGGAATGTAGGAGCCGTTAAGCATCATGCATCCCCAGCTCTGTGCAAAATCGGTCAAAACCTGTGACAGTAGGGGAGAATTAGTAGATGTAGGGGACAATTTATCTAAAGCAGCAGACATAATGTTATTAAAGCCACCTACAATCAGAACAGGCAAAGGCAGTTTATCTTTAAGGAAGGAGACCAAATCTCTAAGTGCTTCACTGGAGTAGGGAGGTGGTATGTAAACATTGGCCAGGACATACTCCACACCAAGCAGGATACAGTGTAGGAAAACATACCTCCCCTCAACATCCACCTTAGATTGTAGACATGAGAACTGTACCATACTACTGATACCCCTCTGGCATAGGATGAAAAATTAGAATGAAAAGCACAGGTGAAACCTCTCAGCTTCAGTAGCTGTAGCAAGTCAGTAGTAGCATGACAATAGATGGCCTGTGTGACAGTACAGAGGCAAAAACAGCTTTTCTCTTAGTCCTGTCACCCAGACCACGGACATTCCATGAAAAAACAGATAATTTACGATGCATCATATTGAATAGTATAAAATGTAAAGTGGGCAGATCGTATATAGTGTGAGGTAGCACCCTGCTGAACACTGGCAGAGCAGTGCCGATCGGAAGGCTTTGTTGGACGGCATTCAGTGACCTGCAAGAAAAAAAAAACAGAAAACAACAAAAAGAAAAAAACACTGTGGTAATAGACCATATGCATACTAGGATAACAACTGGCTTGTGCCAAAAAACTAAAAAGTGTAAGCCATTCTCCACGAAAAAGAACACGTGGAAGGGGCTGGAGACATAGGAGTCCACAGTTAAGCAAGCATCAGCCCGCGAAGATCCCGGCACAAAGCATAGAATGGCTAAACGAGCATTCTCTGACTGAGAACAAGTAGAACCTCCATGCGGTACAAGGACAATGGAAGCCAGCAGAAGGAGATCAGGAGTCCTTATTCTTGCGTGACATCTTGTCGAGCCAGGTGAAAACTGTTTCACCCTCCGCGATGACCCGAATTTTAGCTTGATACAGCATTGAATTTTGGAATTTCAGTTGACGTAGCCTCCTCTTGACATCTTGGTATCTGGCCCTCTTCTTCTGAACTTCTGAAAAGTCGGGAAACAAAATGACTTTAGATCCATTCATAGAAAGGTCGCCCAGCTCACGAACACACTGCGCAGGATGGCTTCTTTATCTCAGAAATTGAGAAGGTGAATCAGCAAAGAATGTGGCGGGTTACCAGATGGCAGTGGACAAGTTGGAACCCTGTGATCTCGTTCCACCATAAACATGGGCGAGAGACTCTCCTTTCCAAAAATATCAAGCAGCCATTTTTCAATGAGTACGGTGGGATCTGAGCCCTCAGCTCATTCAGGGACCCTAACATCTCTGATGTTGTTAAGACGGAGTCTATTCTCCATATCTTGCGACTTTAGAGAGTTTTCAGGCAAGCGCTGAAGGGCAAGTTTAAGGTTAGATTGTGTAGCCCCTATATAATATACATACATGTGCTATCACAGCGATTCTTGTTCCTAACTGTAAGGAGTTAATTTGTCACTGTGTGTGATCTGAAGCAGAGATTTGTGGGGATTGCAGTGCAGAGCTGACACTGGGGATTGTTAATAGAGCTTTTGGTGAACTACGACTCCCAGAATGCTGTGCGAGAGGAAGGAGGAAGAGCTATGGATTGCAGTGACTGAGCGTGCCCAGTCTGACTGGGGGATCTGGAGGAGACAGGCCTGTGTGTGAGGCACTGTGTGAATTAGGACTGCAGGCAACAGAACTGAGTGATTCCCACTGACAGTTTGGGACACACAGAATCGGTACAGCCGCATCCTGAAAGACTGATGTTCATCTGCTAAACCGGAGAGACTGTGTTTGAGCACCCGAACTGAGGCCTAGTCGCGTGGCTGAACCGGCCACCGGAGTAATCCAGCCTGCCCAGCTGAGTGAGTGGAGCCGACGGAGCTGACTGAGATCATTGCCAGGTACCCTAGATGACCCTAGACGGCCCTTAGACGATCCGAGATGTCCTGCCACAGGCCTTAGAAGACTACATCCTTTCACAGACGTCGGTCTGAGGAAAGAGGGACATTCACATTCCCCAGACAATCATCCTCCTTTTCCCAAAGGGACACTGGAAGTGGTGAGAGGCCTTTGGCCATTGCAACAACTGTACTTTCTACATCTGCTATACAGCAAGGGCCCCAACGTTGGCTAGCCTAGGACAGTACTACTGGCCAGTAGTTTAGAGTGGACTAGATACTGTTAAGTAGAGATATTACTGTTGATTATATTCAATTTAAGTGTATTATCTGAAACAATCTGACATTGCTGGTTTTTCGTGCATGCAATATATATATAGCTGCAGCTACTGAGTTGTAGATTGCCTTAGCCTGCTGCCTTATATCCCTTTGTGTGATTGTTGGGTATACTATTGCCATAGTTGCTTTGTATATTGTGCTATTATTAAATCTGCTATAAAACTGTTCAAAGGTGTGTTGGTGTGCTGTGGATCCAAGATTTGGGCGGTACATTGGTGCAGGGGGATAGAAATATCCGGTTATTCAGCGGCTCCTTAGGGGGTGAGCGCTACAATTGAATAGGAGTGTTGGCATTCTCCAAAACCCCAAGCCAACCCTCCAGAACTTTGGTCTGGTCCCAGACCTTTTGGAGATCATGGCATAGAAAAGATATGTCCTTCCTCATGCTATGCATCTGATTCGTCAGAGAAGACAGGGAGTTGAATCTTTGTATAGCAGAAAATACATCTTTAAGGGTGGGCTCAGAAGAGGACTTGTGAGATTTAAGCCCTTTAGATGAAGCAGTAAAGGTGTTACATTATCGTTCTCCACATCAGAAACGTCAGAGCCAGTAACCGAATGACAGGATTGTGGGGTGGGAAAAAAAGCCTTTTACATCATTTTATATCACTGAAATTAATCAGAATGGAGTGATACTCATGCAGGGCCGGCCTTAGGGGTGTGCGAGCCGTGCGGCCGCACAGGGCGCCATGGCAACAAGGATGTATGCAAGCCAAGCTAAATGAAAAGACAAAAGAAATCGATACCACAGCCAAATGTGTCCTGCCTAAGGCTGTCCCTGAAAATTGTACTGTTCTGTAACATCACGTACAGCTTTAAAGTGCATTTCCACTTTTGCAGCTAAATTGGCATAATACCTATTTTATATTACATGTTTCCATTCACATAGCATAGGCTCAAAAAGCATTTTAAGAATGCTTCTTGCAGTTTAAACTGTTTTTACTTTGGTTAGGGTTTTTAGCGTTAACATTTATATAGTTACATAGTTACATAGTATTTGAGGTTGAATAAAGACATTAGTCCATCAAGTCCAACCTATTAGGATCTCATGAATCCTAATAGGTTGAAGCGTTATTGAAGCATTAATTTATACGTGCTTATCTTTCTTTGCAATGTTATGAGAGGCTGTGAGGGGTGAGGAGTCTGTGGTTGTTTGTCCATTGTATGTTAAGTGAATGAGAGAAACACAACCCTCAAAGTTTAGTCCTAAGCCTTTCCATTAGGACAGATCACTGTGAAGTTACTGGGAAAAGCCAGGAATCGACCATCTTGCTTGCTTTAACAAAACATCTTTAAGGTAAGAAATATTTTTTTTAATTATTTTTCTTTATGCTGTGTGAATAGGATCACATAACAAACATATAGAGGGATTTTCTAAAATTTGACTGCAAAAGTGGAAATACACTTAAGGCATGCCCCAAACCTAAGTCTGGGCTCACCGATTCACTGAACCCATGGCAAATCGAACTTGGGCAGAACAAACACAAACATTTCCCAGCACACTTACCATCCAGCCTGCAAAAAAAAAAAATGTACACTGTCTAGCTATTAGGGTTAACAGAGGTTTTAGTCGCACAACTTTTGCAAAATATGTGGAAGCCACACTGCCTCGTCAAGGCCCTCTGTGTAGTGTGGTCCTAACTCTAATCCACGAGAGCCTCCATCTTGGAGCATATATAGCAAATGATACATTGAATGCAGGTATGCCTTAGGGTATCCCATTCCTCCTCAAAGGCACACACCAGAAGCCCAGCACATCATAATAGCAGCTGAAACCCCCATTGCGCCCCACACCAAATTCAACAAGTGAACAAATGTCAATCACACAAATCAATTTATAACTAGCTTTTAAAGTAAGGTGTACATAGATGGGCTTTACACAGTATAAATACAAAAATTTCCCAGCACACTTCCCGGCCAGCCAGCAAAATAAAAGACAAAGTCCTATTGTTACTTGCTTGTCATGTCTCCAGCATAGGACTTCATAATATTTGCTGTTGTTTTTCATTAACCTAGTTTGAGCTCCACATAGTGGTCAAATAGGACTGTTTCCACCTTTACTTACAGTACTGTTTTAGCAGGGTTTTGACCCTACTTTGCATTAGTACCGCCCATGATTCTTACTTAGTAGGTAGAAGAAGAATGCCAGCCACATGTTGATCCTGGAGAAACATCTCATTCCGCAGTGGTAGTATGTGTTTTTACCACATATACCTTTCTATTTCGTTCTCAGTTTCACCCACCCAGTTTTCTCAATAACGCTCCAAGATTTATACACATGCTCTGACTTATTTAAGGTTAGGATCGTGTAGTTGCAAGTCAGGTTGCACACAGGCCACATAATAAGATGTAGTGAGAGCAGAATAGAGAGCAGTGACATAGCGGCTGCCCAGTAGTATGCTCGGCCGAGGACATAAAACCCAAGATTCTCTGCAATGCACTTCAAAGTATGTCTATCAACATACTGGACAAAATAGCAACACTCAGCTAGGAGGAAAGGTGTAGGAGAAAGATGCTACTGAGGAAGCAAACCAAAGATGTTACACAGCATCAAGCTCCAAGCCTGTAAACAAGAGAATTTCAAGCCCTTCATGACAGATTTCCCACATGCAAGGTACCCAAGTCTGTAAATTATGCTACAGGATCAGCTTTTACACCAAAGCAGTGCGACTACCTTAAACCAGAGACTTTTAAAAGGTGTATTTACATAACATCTTTTCACCACAGCAATACAGAGCCAGCTTGTCCGAATGATAACATAGCCACAATGGACTTTGCCAAGTTCTTTGCATGAGGCAAGTTAGTCACAAAAGAACTTGAAAAGTTCAATGATGGACCTGAAAGCAGCAGAGCCTGGTGATCTTCCTTACAAAATGCTATCAGAGGTTTAGATTTGTTATGCAGTGAAGAGATGGACCTACTAATTAAATGGCTTGCAAGTGAGTCTGCTGAAACACAAATCGTACAAACAGCGCTCTTGTAATGATGTTGAGGGGGTAAACAATGTGTGACCCTAAATAGTGTGCAGCCCTGAAGCCCAGGAGGAGTGCCTGTGGATATGCAAGTGAGTCTGCTGAGGATGTCAGACGAATGAGGAAGGTAAATATAAAATACCCAGAGACTGTCCTTAAAATAATGTGGGACAGATGAGTTTTATGACTTCTATAAAAGTGCAAGGCCAAAAACATTGCACATATTTTCTTTTTTTTTGCAGAAATAATGTTTATTGATTTTTCACAAACATAAACAATAAACAGCATATAAAGCAAAACGAAAAGGATAGCCCCCGTACAAAATGTCGAAGTTGGTGGTAAGCGAACCACACATTCTGTGGTACAGGTTCTGGGGCAAAAAGTTGGTCCAAGGATTGGAGTAATCCCCCATGCAGTCCCTGGAAGATGTATGAAGGAGCCGTCGCTTCCCAACACAGGAACCTACGTACTCCGCATCCAGGGGGGAACTCCGGATGTGCCAGGACAGGGGTCATCAAACCCCCGGTTCCTGGTGTCAAACCAGTGAGATAAGTGAGTGGCTCTATAGTATACCTCCAGGTCCGGGAGCGCCGCCCCACCTCTTTCCTTCCTCAGTGTTAGGACCGAATACCGCATCCTTGGTTTGCGGCACCTCCAAATGTAACGTATGGTGGCCGTGCGCAATCTGTTAAAGAAGAGGGCTGGTAGATGAAGAGGGAGGGTTTGGAACAGGTAGAGACAGCGAGGGAGTAGGTTCATCTTAAAGAGGGCTATTCTACCGAACCAGGTGTGATGAAGATTCATCCATGCTAGAAGAGTATCCTCTACAGTGCGCAGTAAGGGGGCGTAATTCAAGGAATAGAGGTCCGCAAGGTCCGCCGCGATGAGCACATATTTTCTTATGTCAAAGTATTAGCAGCTATTACCTACCTAGAGCCATGGATATTAAAACACAGTGTCATATAGGGTTTGTCATGGGCAAAGCAAAACTGGCTCCATATCTTGAGCTTGCTATACTCAGACTAGAACTTTGTGCTGCAGTATTAGCTGTTGAGCTAGCTGAACTTACCACATCAGAATTGGAAATTGAGCTTAGCTTGGTGGATGAAGTGAAGCTCTGCTGACTTCTACCATCCAATTATGTGCAAGCAAAAATAAATGTAAAAAAAAAAAAATTCCTTGCATGTGACTTGATATTCCTTGCAAAGTTTTATCATTTAATTTATAATCACATTAACTAAGGAACAGTGAAAATTTAAAATTCAGCAACAATCATACAACAATAAAGACAGAGTGCTATGGATTAGGAGGTCTACTTGTCGAACACAATGGCACTATGTTCACACTGGCCACACTTACCATGCTGATAGAGCTATTCCTGCAAGTCACCTTAAAGGTATGAGATGGCATACTGGGCCTGTATGCTTGTATAACACAGAACAGACAGTTCTGTTGACTGACGCATATGAGCTGGTAGATACTAAAATCTGTCCAGAGCTCTCTACACTTCAGACAGCGACGTAAGGGTCACCACACACGTTACAATCCGTCCACACAATTTTTGTACAATCAATTTTAGACTTACCAAATCTATGTAATAGGAGGACCTACCTAATCCATCCAATCTGCATCCAACCAGGCAGGTCCTTGCACTACATACTAATTGGTAGATCTAAAGGCGATTGTAAAATCAGATTGTAAGGAGTGTGGTGAGATTAAGACAGTCAACTTAAATCTCACAGATTGAAGACATTTTTCAACCTTGAAGTCACTTGTCCGAGCCATTACTTGCCTAGCCCACATAGATCATTCCTTTAACCCTTTCACTGCCACCAATGTATGACATATGTTGGCAGCAGCGGGCCGCTCTAAACTGTAATTCTGAGGCCAGAGAAGAAGATGATCAAGCATGATCTGTGCTTGATCAGCTTCAATTGGCTGCAAAGGTGACATTAAGTGTCTAATAGCTCCATAATGTCTTCCTAAAGAGCACATCTGTGAGCTTGTGAGCAATAAATGCACACAAACTATATATATATATATCTATATCACCTTTTTTAGACACTCATCAGAAGGGAGAAGGGTACAAACGGTCAGACAATCTAGATGCATTCCTGATACAAACGCCAGAGAGGACGAATTTAAAATAGTTAATTTGTCAAATTATGAATTATCGGAAATTCAGACTCAGGTGTTAAGCTTAGGCCTGAGTTTCTGTCCATCATGCAACATCAATACCTTTTAAAATGATGAAAGATCTCCATCTTTTTGCATGCAAGCTAATTTACAAGGCCATATATGATCGGCAGAACTCCCCTTTAGAATTCAAGTGCACAAGATAATGATAATTGGCAGGGATATACAATTAGACGTTATCTGCGTTGTTTACGCAGTTCGAGGCATCTTGGCTTCTGAGGGAAAATATCACGCAACTGTTCCTTGGAAATGTTAGACAATAACACTTTCACAAGCCACCAGATGTAACTGTATGATGCGTAGATCTGACCAAGACAAATGTACCTTGCAATAAAAGAACAATAAATTACAGTTAGGTAATAATTAGGGATGTCCCGATACCATTGCTAGCATCGGAATCGGGCCCGATACAGGGCATTTTGACAAGTACTTGTACTTGTCAAAATACCCCGATGCCTAGCGCCGAAGCTTGTGCTATGTTTTTTTTTTCTTTCTTACTTACCTCGCCGAGCGTCGCGTCACTGCTGCTCCGGTGGGCGGAGCTCCAGGTGGGGGTCCTAATTTAGGTGGCCGGAGACTGCCAGATGATCCCGCTCGGAGCGCCGCCCACCGGAGCAGCAGTGACGCGACGC
>NW_017306708.1:128002-131850 GCF_000935625.1 Nanorana parkeri
ACGGATCATTTAACCCATTCATGTTAGCAGTGCAGAATTGTATATCTATATGTACTGTACATATACAGCACAAATGTCCCGTACATTGCAGCAATAGATTTACAATGATCCCCTGCTAACATGAATGGGTTAAATGATCCATAGTACAACTACATGTTATGTACTATTATGTACTATGGATCATGATTTAACCTATTCATGTTAGCAGGGCATAATTGTAACTCTATTACTGCAGTGTACTGGGCGTATGTGCTGTATATGTATTATGGATCATGATTTAACCTATTCATGTTAGTAGGGCAGAATTGCGACCGCCTCCCACAAGCTGAGCACCGAGATGCGATGCAGCGATCCTGCCCCGCGCCGACTACAAGAGGCACCGCGTGAGGCAACAGGGATCGGAGTGAAACTGTAAGTGAGGGAAGCTGGGACGGGGCTGGCTGTAAATCCCGGGGCGGGCATGTTCTTCGTGCGGAACAAGGACAAGTCTCTCCGTCCTATCATAGACTACAGAGAATTAAACCGAGTCACAATAAAGAACAGATACCCGCTGCCACTAATCCCTGAACTATTGGAGAGGTTACAATCCGCTAAGATTTTTACCAAATTAGACCTGAAGGGGGCGTATAATCTCATCCGTATCAGGTCAGGCGATGAATGGAAGACCGCCTTTCGGACCAGATATGGACTATATGAGTATCTAGTGATGCCGTTTGGGCTTTGCAACGCTCCAGCAACGTTCCAATATTTCATCAATGACATTTTTCGGGACTTGCTGGATGTGTGCGTTGTGATCTACCTGGACGACCTCCTTATATACTCCAATAATTTGACTGAACATCGCAAACATGTCAGGTGGGTTCTTGCTAGACTAAAAGTGCATGCTCTCTATGCAAAATTGGAGAAATGCATCTTTGAAGTCCCCTCTATAGCATTCCTGGGGTACATCGTGTCAACAAATGGCATCCAGGTGGATCAAAGCAAAATAGATTGTATCCTAAATTGGCCTGCTCCGCACACAAGGAAGGCCGTACAACGCTTTTTGGGGTTCGCAAACTTCTACCGTAAATTCATAAGGAATTTCTCATCCATAGCAAAACCTCTGACTCAATTGACAAGATCCACCTCGCAATTCTTATGGAACTCCCAGGCCCAGCAAGCTTTTGAAGAGCTAAAAGACCGCTTCACCAAAGCACCCATCCTCAGACTACCTGATCCACAGTTACAATATACCCTTGAGGTTGACGCCTCCCACCTGGCGATTGGTGCTGTACTTTCTCAGAAAGAATCCCCGCTACTCCCATTATACCCAGTAGCTTTCTACTCTCGGTCACTAACACCTGCCGAAATTAATGATTCCATTGGGGAGGAGTTATTAGCCATCAAGGCTGCCTTGGAAAATTGGAGACATCTCTTGGAGGGTTCCACATTAACTGTTGTAATCTACACAGATCACCAAAACCTTCAATATATTCAGAAGAGTAAAACATTGTCATCTCGACAAGTACGGTGGGCCTTCTTTTTTGACAGATTTAATTTTATCATTACTTATAGGCCGGGTGCAAGGAATGGAAAGGCAGACTCTGTCTAGAAAAGATGAACCACCTCAATTTCTACCACCACCTACTTGCATTATTCCCCCTGAGAAGATTGTCAACGCAACGTTCTCCTTAAAAGAACAGATAAAAGTAGCCCTCGAAACTGAACCTCGTCCTCCCCACTTGCAAGAGGAGTCAGAGGGGTTCTTATACAAGGATAACAGGTTATATGTACCCCCCTCTCTTCAGGGTCAGATCCTCAAGAGTTCCCATGATGCCCTCTTGGTGGGACACCCTGGAATCCAAAGGACCCTTCAATTGATCCGCCGCCATTTCTGGTGGCCTCAGATGAAGAAGACTGTCCACAGTTATGTCAATTCATGTGAGACAAAAGAATTGTTAGACAAATTTAAAAGAGCCCTGGATGCTAATACATACAATCTGAAATTCACTATTAACAGCGATCCACATCAAATTGCGTTCTTGGATGTAGCAACCAGGTTATACAGAAATGAAACTGCGGGCAATACACTGCTATATGCAAGCAACACTGATGCTGATGTACACAGTCAGTACCTCAGCATCAGACAAAACTGCAAAGAAATGGAGACATTTGAGAATGAGGCAAAGGAATTACAACTTAGACTTCTAGCTTGGGGGTACTCGAGGAAAGTCCTATCAAAGAGCGAAACAACAGGACAGATATGCCTTGCAATTTAACAAGAACTCTGTAAAGGAAAATTCTGGGGAAAACTCTGATACAACCAAAATAATAGCCAGATATTCACACCACCACCAAGGCATCAGAAAAATCATGAAAAAACATTGGCATCTAATTACAAGAGATATATTGGTTAGAAAATTTGTGAAAGACACACCACAAATAGTATTTAGAAGAGCACGTTCTATACGTGTCTGCGTGAGACAGAGTTTCTACCAAAAAGTTCAGGGAGGGAGATGTGCTGACCCAGGAGTCAACCAATGCGGCACAAGTAATCAATGCCCCTGGGTGATGGAGGGAAGGACTGCTCCACTACCCAATGGGCAACAATGGGTACTTAAGCACAGGATGAATTGTGGAACTACCCATGTGATTTACCTATTGTATTGTGTGTGTGGGGCCTTTTATATTTGGAAGACAGCCAGAATGGCGTGTAGACGCATACAGGACCATATTTATTTGATAGCGCATGGGAAGATGTTGACTCCTGTAAGCAGACATGTTGGCTTGTATCATGGATTTGACCCTAATTGTATTAGGTTTTATATAATAGATCATAAAAAATTAGTGCAAACTGAGACGAGATGAATTTTCCAACTGAAGGCCAGTGTACACCCAGGTTTGAACAAAATGGTGAGTTTTAAAACATTTCTATGAGACTCTGTATAATTGGAGCAGGGATGTACCCTAGTTTCCTATGATGTGAAATACTAGAAAAAAGTTGATAATTCCGTCCCTGTAATGGAAATTGACTGTGAATGGAAAAATAAAGATAAGTTGACATTATTCATTTGATGTTTTTTTATGATTTATGGATTAAAACTACTGCTCGGTCGCCGGGAGAGAACTGACATCTAGAGTGTGACCAATGCATGCTGGCTACACAGGTGGGATGGGTCTGTCTCTGCGGGACAATATGGATGCCTTATGTTTAATAATATATCCTACTGAGATGTGTGATGTGCACCAGAGGGGTGATGGCTATTTACGATCTCTTTTTCGCCCTCTCTCCCCTTTTATTCTTTTTTCCTCCCCCTTGATGTTCTGGCTGAGCCACATACACATGATGTGCCTAATTCTATAGATCTCCCTCGGAGATATAGTCCCCCTTGTCTTATCGATGCAGCGCCAGGATGATGCATCCGAGGGGTGGGGACTAGTCACTGGGGACTCAAGCAAGCCCTTGTCCGGACGCTGCAATTGTGGCCATGACGACCAAGCTCAGGTGGGCGGGGCGCGCATGCTCGGCTTATGCACAAGCACGGATGTTCCTGAGTGTACTCTATGGCATCCACGCCTGCCACCACGGCAACCAATTAGGTGGGGTGGGATTAGCCGGTCGAAAGTGGATACTTAAGGGACGGAGGTATGGGACATGTGTGATGTATGGGTGGGAGAGGTGTGGGAAATGTCAGAGAGATGCTGACATAGTAAACGGATCCCGAAGGATGATACATGAATAGTATATAGAGATTTAATGATGGGAAATAGAGCCACCTACTACCAATAAAAACATATATACATCCATATGCCCCTGATGCAATGAGTTGATATATGTTTGGCTGCTCAGATTGGTCACTCTGCCAGGA
>NW_017306708.1:131883-152577 GCF_000935625.1 Nanorana parkeri
ATCACAGCATGATTGGTAAAGTAATTGGAGGTTGGGGAGCTAGCATAACGAGACATTTTAGAAATCATGTGAGTGATATATATGCCTTTTGAATGATAGGTGATATATGACGGTCCAACAGGAAGCTATGTCTGGTCCCTGGATATCCATCCTTCTATGGTCCCAGGTGAGACTGCTATACCTACCTTTCGTTGGGGATGTTTCCATCTAGCTGGCCTCTGTGCAGCTTCAAATTTCAATTGATGTTGGTTCTCTTCTTTGGCGACAGATGCTTAGTGTTGTTTTTCTTCTTTTTTTGTAAGTGTTTTAATTAAATTGAATTAATCTATGAAAAAATATACAATGACAAATAGAACATATGTCTGTATTGATAAATGTGTTTTATGTTAAAATGTTGCCAACTTGCCATGCATAAATCCCCTGACTAAGCTTGTTTAAGTGAAACGCGTTGGATGGTATTCTATTCTAAACTTACAAAATCTGCAGGGGATCAAATAACTATTTTCCACACTGTATACATATATGTGGTGATCAGTGTACCTGTATTGTTTTATCACTTTTACTATGGAATACATTATTTTTTAACTACAGATATGCAGTGATATTAATGCCTTGTATATAACCCCATTCCTTAAGTCCATATATACAGTATACAGTATGTGATGACAATAAGGTAAGTAAAAAAATAAATACAATTTAAAAACACCCCAAAGAATGTTTAAGTTCCCCCGCCCCCACATACGCACACATACTAACACAAAAACACGCATCAGGTGTGCTTACATATGAAAATGACAATTGCGCTACACATGTTAGGTATTGCCACATATGCCACAGTGAGAGCAATAATTCTATGGCCATTATTCACTGTTAATGTGACACTAAACTCAGTTACTCCTTAAAAATGCATTCAAGTACCTTAACTATTAACAAAAATGTATGTTATTTGTGTATCACTTGGCTGTAGATCCTCAGATCATATCTGAATTTGTGCTGACACTGTCCTTCCTTCTCAATGGTGGTTACTTTTGTTCCCCATGGTCCCTGTGTGTGCTGTAAAGTAGCCACGACTCCAAGCTCACTCTTATTAAGATTGTAGTATAGTATCATGCTACATAAAAATTTGCAGCTGCCCCCATTTATTCTACAGGGTACAGAAGACTCAGCCAGTTTTCCTCCTGGAGACTTCAGAAGACATCAGTGAAGATGCAAACACCTTCTGGGAAAGAAGCATTACATCTCCACTTTAGAATCACAGAATAAGTGGCAGGAGAGTAAGCCTAATTTAAATTGGTGACATTGTTCTTGTGAAATAGTGCCAGTCACAAAGAACTGAATGATTGAAAGGCCCTGGGTCTTGTCACCAAGAAAAGTCTTGAAAGTTAAGGTCAAAGTCTGCACAAATGGAAAACCAAACTGTTCCTGAGACTAATTTTTGAACTGATCTTTTTTTCTGCTATCTAAGGAGCCAAACAATGGGATTGGTTAATACTAGGTGGGGAGTGTCATATCTCCAGTATAGGTCTTCATAATGTTTTCTGTTCTTGTTTTTTTTTTCACCTTTTATGTGAGCTCCCCCTAATGGCCAACCAGCACTGTTTCCACCTTCACTTACATGACTTTTAGCACTGTTAGCACTGTTTTGATCTTACTGTGCATCCATACCCACCAGCACTCCCAGGAGAAGAAACATCAGGAAGAAGCCAGCTACCATCTTGGGCATATGTTGAGCCTAGAGGAACATCTAATTCTGTAGAAGCTGCAAGGTAAGTAAGGACTGGACTTACTTGTACGCAGCACCTGCCAAACATTTTAGTAGTAAGTAAATAAGACATTGTTTAACGTGGAATTTATGTGTTCTTACTGTATGTACCTTTCTGTCTTGTTCTGTCTATGGGATCTGATTTTTGCTGTTTCTATGGCCATTTTCAATGCTAATAGGCAAGCTTTTGAGGGGGAGAGGGTTTCCTAATGCAGCTTTAAGAGAACAATTGAAAACCACAAATCTTTTATATAGCATGCTGGGGAATGCCTTAAAGTTGCACGGAGTGTTATGGAGCACTACATTGTAGACCTTTAAAAGTGGCCTTTAAAAAAAAAAGCATAAATGGGAATAAAATTGTGCGGGGTTCCTCTTAGTGCACTAATGCTCTAACCAGTACCTTATCCAGGTGTGCAACCTTCCTGTACCAGACCAGGCCACATTTTTTTCAACATTAGGAGGATACCTTAAAAGGTGTGCAGTAAAACCTACCCCCTCACCCTTGCTAGGCACTTTGTTTTTCAATGTTTGAGATAAGGGCCTTTTCCATTGAATACTAAAAGAGAGTGGGGCATTTTGGAACAATTATAAATATGGCTTTGCCCTAAGACTTGACAAAGAGGTTGTGCCTCGAAACGCGTAGTCACCACGATACAGCGAGCCCGTCTGTGCACAGCGTCCACTTTGCCCAACGATTTGACTCCACTACACACGCACCGAACACAGCCGCTCGCGGTCCGGATTCCACAACCGCCGCGGTCCTTCCCCCCTCAGCCGCCGTGACCCGGCCTGGCCAGCCGTGCACGCGTGCCGCTAGGTAACTTCACAGCACTCCCTCATCCATCCACTGCTGCAGTTTTTTGGTCTTGGACTTCCTCTATACACCGTTCCTTGTTTCACCACCCTCGACACATTTGCAGACTTCCAACTGTAAGTCATATATATGTGTTTCTTCTCTCATGTATAGATGCCATTCAATATCAGGTAGTAGCGCTCTTTCTTGTGTTTTTCTGTTTATAAATATGGCTGGTGTGTTTGAAAAATATGCTTACGGTTGTATTTGTGCTGTTAATATATTTGGAGACACTCTATTCCCTATAATCAGGTTCTATTTATGTTGGAGATACTGTGTCTTTACTCAACTGTTTATTTGTTACATGGTTACATAATTGTTAAGATTAAATAAATACATCAAGTTCAACTTTTGAGTTTTGTGTGTGTGTGTGTGTGTGTGTGTGTGTGTTACTAAGACTACTCCTGTATATCTTGTTTGCTAAGAAAGGTATCTAAATGATTCTTGAATGATTCCATACTCTCAGCTGATACCACTGTCTGTGGATGGGAGTTCCACAATTTTACATCTCACAGTAAAGAATCCCCTTTAGTGTTTAGGATTAAACCTTTTCTCTTCCAGTTTCAGGTGGTGGCCTCTTGTAATTATGACTGAACTAACAGTAAACAGTTTATTCCTGATGATCACATCACCATTAAACAATTTGTACATTAATATCATGTCCCTTCTCAGTCTACTCTTCTCCAGAGTGAACAAGTTTTATGCATGCAGTCTTTCCTCATAGTTTAGGTCTTCTAACCCCTTTATTAGCTTTGTCGCTCTTCTCTGGACTCTCTCCAGCTCAAGGACATTCTTTCTGTGGATTGGTGACAAAAGCTGAACCACATATTTAAGATGTGGCGCGAACCAGTGCTTTGTACAGGGGCAGATTTATGGATTTGTCTTTACAGTACATTCCCTTTTTTATACATGATAGTACCCTGCTTGCCTTATTTGCTGCTGCCTGGCTTTGCATCCTGTTACTAAGGTGACAGTCCACTAGGACTCCCAAATCTTTTTCCACCTCTGATTCCCCCAGTGGGACTCCCATCATTGAGCTTGCTTTTGTATTTTTAACTCCAAAATGCATAACCTTACACCTCTTAATATGAAACCTCATCTGCCACGTAGATGCCGACCTCCCTATTTTATCTAAATCTTCCTGTAATATTTGTATGTATTCTGTCAAGTTTATTACCCTACAAATTTTGGTATACTCAGCAAAAACTGAAATATTGCTAATAATATCAGCCCAATGTCCTTGATAAACCTTGATAAACCGGTTGAACAGCAATGGCCCCAAGACAGAAACTTGTGGCACGCCACTGCCAACCAAAGACCACTTGGAAAATGAGCATTTAATTGATACTCTCTGGGCACATTCACTTTTGTTGCCTCAATGTAATACTGAGAGCTTTGTGCTCTAGACACTAACGTTTTTGTGTTGTATATTTGAACAGATTGACAATTGAATGTTATAACTTTATGGAGAGGTTGGATAATAGGATGTATTTTTCTATATCGATAATAGTTTTTATATTTGATATCCGTAAAAAGCAAAAGACTCACTGCGCCAATCCCATCAGACTGCAGATCAATACAGACATCAGGTGCAGGCTGCAGTGTGCTCCCACTCGTCAAACAATATCTCTCCAATCAGCTGCACAAAACCGAGGTCCATAAAAATCCAATTTTATTGTTGTAAATTCCATGCAAAGTTCAAAATACAAGGTATACACCACCATAGTATTTCTCCCACTCCAACACCTCTCACACGTTTCATCACCTGGGCTTAATCATAGAGGTATTGGAGTGGGAGAGATACTATGGTGGTGTATACCTTGTATTTTAAACTTTGCATGGAATTTACAACATTGAAGTTGGATTTTTATAGACCTCAGTTTTGTGTGTCTCATTGGAGAGATAGTTTTGCCATCCAAACCTAGTTCACATGCATATGCACATCTTTCAGGGCACAATTACAACCCATGGAAATCTATTCTATCTTGTATAACTTCTATACTTCTATACTTCTCAGAGTACACTTTTATCCTTGTATTGAAATTATATGTAGCCTGGCTAGCTTAGCCCCACCAACCAGCGCCAGGACTGAGGGGAAACTGTTCTCAGTGCATATGGGGCATTAGTCATGTTGTTGGAGACCATGGGAGGGAGCAGCAGAACTCTGATTGGCTGCAGAAGCGGCCTCAGCCCACAGGACGCAGGGAGGGAAAGCCCAAGCTGAAGAAGCAAAAATACCACCATGAGAGCTGCTGGTGTGTGTACTGTGATGTACAAGGGAGATAACTCTGTTTAGAGCTGTGGAGCATATTCTGCCAAGGAAAAGCAATGAGGGCTGCGTTGAACTGCAAAGAGCAGAGGAAACACAGAGCAGAAGAGACTGTGCCACCAGATAAAGGAAAGGAAAACTTCTAGAGGCCTGTCAGGACTGCAGACTGTGAGCTCCAGAGATGAAAAAGCTTGAGAACCCAGCTGAGGAAAGCTTAAGAGGATGGGGTAACCTCTCACCTGACCTTTGGGGGAATGGACTACTGCTCCTTGAATACCAGAATGGTACATAGTGGTGAGAGGCATCTTGGCTGCCTATAGTGATACTGACCTTGCTACTGGTTGCTTAAAAACTTTGCTGCAACATGGAGAGTTGGCCTGGGAAGTTTATAACCTTCCCTTGGATTATAAGTACTCTCTATGGAAAGTTAAAGCACTCCAATGGGAGTTCATGGGCCCCAGCACTAGCAGACTGTTCACGAAACCCCCCCTACTAAACAGTGGTATAGTTATGGCCTCTGAATTATAGATAGGTCAGACTGTTGTCCTTTATATCCAGTTATAAATGTGTTTGTTTTGCAAATTGTTACTGTGTCTGTTTTGATTTTACCATATTGACTCAACTAAGTCACAAAGGAGGGATGGCAGAAGGACACATCTATGCTATGGCTCCCTGGGGAGATAACCCTACATATGTACACTATCAAAAACTCAAAAGACAGTTAAAATCATGTTCATTTGCTATGTTATCAGGAACATGTAGAAATGTTAACTGTTCTTAATCAATACTCTGAAAATATACCTTTTGTCCGGAAAAATAACATTGCACTTCCTGGTATGTGAGTGCCTGCAGCCTCAGTTGCATATCTGTAGTGTGTGATCTAAGGTGCTTCCTTTGACTGCTAGTCTTAGCAGATTTGGGGTGAAAGTCCAGAGTGAAGATCAGCAGCATTGATGGCAGGGACAGGTAAGCATTAACTGTTTTCACACTTTTATAATGTGCACTTATTAAAATTATCTATCTCTAGCATCAGAGTAGGTTTAAATATGTTAAACCTACTCTGAATGTTGCTAAAAACCCTAAAATCAACAATTTTATAACAATGACATAATCTAAATTTTAAGGGATAGTAAAATAGCTGTTTACCTGCACACAGATTTAATGCATTGGTACATTAATTTCAGCGCCAATTAGCAAGGCTTTTATATCGAGCAAAATGATATATGTCTTTAACATCCTCAGTCCAAATACCTATAACTTCTGTATAAATATCTATAAACATTGTAAATAGTTTACAATGTGTTTCGGTTTCTTTTTTTTGGTACTTTAAACAGCACATCAAATGATTAAAAAAGTTAACAAGAGAAAGTGATATTCAGAAATATCTGCCAGAGGAAAAAATAAATTAAATCTTGTTATACTATTATAAGATCTGGAAATTAAGGCTGTTAGTAAATTGGCAAACATTTCTAACTCCCTCTGTGTGGCACTGACGCTGCATAAACCATGTGTAACCTAAAAAAGCCTTTTGAAATTCTACATTCAATGTCACATAAATTGGCTATTCAAACTTGTTTAGAAATGTGTGAGAGTGCCGCATAAAGAGATACATGACCAATCTTGCAGACAGTTTGATAATTGGATAATAACAGTTGCTAAACATATACTTATTGTGATCTGGGTCTGTTTCTTGCTTATAAAAGAATCATCATCAAAAGAATGTGGTTATTGTAAATCATGGCAAAACAATTTCAGAGCACAATGTAGCACTCAGTGTTCTGAACCACTAAGATGCAGTTCTGCAATCAAAGGCTTTAGGAACAGTCCATCTCATTAGACCATATTACATTTTAAACCTGCTACTCGGGTAAAAACAATGAGTAATAAAAATATGAAACTGTCCTAAAGGGGAATTGATTTATACCATGTTGTTTTCAAACTGTACAAAATCGTTTAGTAGTGGCCAGCACCTAATTGCACACCTGTGCACAGCCCCTATGGAAAGGGTGCTGGCTAATGTTCTGGGCTCCAGCTGGGAAAAGGAACAGAGGTAGTCAGGAGGACTCCACCCAGAAGTCAGAGGGGAGCCAGGTCGCTGTGTATGTGATGGAGGCACATGGAAGATAGCCAATGAGGCTTGTAGAGCCTGTGACACACAAGGGTTGTGTGGAGGAGTTGCACCAGAGGTGTGGAAAGCTCCTAAAGGGTAAATCATACTTCTGAGGACTCTTGCTGATGAAAAACCCTAAAAGCCCTGGGACTAGGACACTTAGGGGTCTATTTACAAAGCTGCCATAGGCAGCCGAGTGCATGACCCACCTAAAGCGAAGTGAGCCGGACGCTGTTCGGCTATTCACTTCAGGCTTGTACGGCTGATTTCAGCTGTATATCGGCTGAAATCAGCCGTACATCAGGTGGCTTCACGTGGCTTCGGGTCGGCCAAACATGCTCAGCACGTTCGGCCACGCCCAGAATAGAAACTGCTTTTTCTTCTTTTTTTTTTCTTTATTCTGACATGGAAAAAAAAAATCTGCCCATAGGAATGCATTGATAGATTCCTACTGGCTATTTCAATTTGCAATAGCCAACAGTAAACTAGCATTGCACCCACCCTCTGCTGATGGACCTGATGAAGAACTGCAGCAGAGGTGCAATGCTG
The DNA here is from genome assembly GCF_000935625.1 of Nanorana parkeri. Lineage (NCBI taxonomy): Eukaryota > Metazoa > Chordata > Amphibia > Anura > Dicroglossidae > Nanorana > Nanorana parkeri. The sequence goes on from NW_017306708.1 coordinate 139,427, forward strand.
GTTCACTATTGGCTATTGCAAATTGAAATAGCCAATAGGAATCTAGCAATGCATTCCTATGGGCAGAATTTTTTTTTGCATTCCATGTCGGAATAAAGAAAAAGAAAAAGCAGTGTTTCTCTCCTGGGCAGCCGGGAGCGGGAGACTCCCGGAGCGCCCGGGAGAGTTTGCTGTCTGGAGATCAGTGTCCCTGGTTAGCTGGTAACCAGGGACGCTGATCTCTCTGCAAGTGGCCGGAGACAGCCGTAAGATCACGTCTGACTCCGCCCTGCTGTCAGAAGCAGGCTGTCAGCCAGCCAATGGCCGGCCGCTAGGCCAATGGCCAGCCTCGGCTTTCAGCGCGGCTCAGCCAAGCCGAGGCATATGCCTTCGGCTCGACTGATCCGCTCGGCTAAGTTCGGGAGCTGTACGGGCTATAGTGAATAGCCCGTACAGCAGCCCTTCGGTTCTACTGAACCGAAGGGGTCCTGGGGCCGGAGCTACGGCTAGATCCTTCGGCTGCTTCGTGAATAGACCCCATAGAGTACATGTGACAGCCCTGAGTCGGTGAGACAATGTCATATTGCTGATTGCTAAAAAAAACAAGCAAACCTTATGTTTGATACTGAAGAAAGCTGTGTTTCTGTTATAAAAGAATAAAGACTGTTCTGTTTTGTGTCAAAGTGGCTTCAAGGCTGGTCTTTGAGCGCTCACCATTTGTGCTTGATTCCCCAAATATTACAATACATACTGTACACACACACACATATGAGAATATATTTATATATGAGAAAAAATCCGAAAGGTTGGTGACCACTGCTCTAGGGGACCCGTGACCAAACCAAAAAAGTTAAAGTAAAAACAGTAAAAAAATAAAAAAATTAAGCTTCCATTTTTTTATTCTACAGGTCCTTTGCTTTCAGAAAATATATACAGTACTTGTTTGGGGTTTTAAAGTAATTTTCTATCCAAAAATCCAGATTGTAGTATGTGTGTGCAAAAATGGCAAAATTGCTCCTGTACGAAGGTGGTTAAAATACTGACTCATAAATATAAAATGGCACTTCTTCAATTAAGGGACAAAAAAAAAAAAAATCAGAAAAATATTTTGTGTATACAATTTCATAAAAATTGTATACTTTTAACTCAATGGCACCATCTTCAGGACAAACAAAATAATGCACAAAATAGTTCACCATTACTGGCAGAAATCAAATAATGCAAACGTTATCAGAACAGGTATTGCTATAGCTTCTGTTCATATGAAAACTTTGTAAATGATATATAAATTTACCGTTGGTGTGTCTGCAGTGTTTGTGTTAACGTTTTAAAAATGTTGTCCAAATTTTGTCTAAATAAAGAATTTACAAAAAAAAATATATAAATTTAAAAACAGACCACCTGCTCATTCTTTACTGACATTTTTGTCAAAAATATGTGTATTTAGATGAGTCATCAAGATAAAAAATACTACAGCAGCACATTGAAACAGCCGACAAGTTCTATTTTAACTCATTTAGCATTGCTTTTTTTAAATATAACACTTAAGGAAATCAAAGTGTTACATAAAGCAACAAAACAGTAGCATACATTGCCCGAACTCCACTAAAAACAGTTATAGCTGGAATTGGTTAATAATTGCAGGTTAGATTTTAAAAAGAGGAATCTGACTGGCTGCCATGTGCAAAGCAGGCTGTTCTCACTGAAATGCTGGTTGGAATAGTCTAACTATCCTACTGAGGATCAGATATCGTTTACTTGGCATTATCAAATAATCAGAAATAAATAATATCAAATAATCAGAAATAAAAACTGCTGCCCTAATAAACATTTATCACAGTGCCAATCTTCTTTTTTACTCCAAAGGAACTGTGGTCATGTTAACAAAATACTGCTTATGCTCAAATATTAGCTTAATCCACAGACCTCTGACAGCTGTCATTCAGTCTTCTGCTCTTCAGAATGGACAGGAATGGGGACAGGTATTCCCCGCAAACCTCTCGTCGCATCCTGATGACGTGGAAGCTGGAGCTGCACTGATTATTATCAAGCATACATTAGGGTGGAAAAAAAAAAAGCTGTAGATCAACATTAGAGTGTCTTCAGCGGATCGGTGATCTCAACTGAAACCGGCAAAGTGGAAGATTGTAGACTAAAGTAAGCATGACGGTGTGCTAAAAACTTTATTTAAAAAAAAACTTCTACAAATTGTGAAAACGTGGGGTGGGGGAGGCAATGTGTTTTTTTTTATTACATGGCCAGAGTATTTTTCTGCTTTAAAAAAAGTTAACCCTGAAATCAAAAGCATGTGGCAACATACAGCAACTGTCAATTGAAAAATGATATGCAATGTATATGTATTCCTCAAATACTTAACCTTATGGGTGTATATTTAATGCCAAACAAGGGTAGACAATACAAATAATGTGATAGGAACCAACTATGACTATAGTAAATACAATTTAAATACAAATTTTCAGTTAGTATATATCAATAAATACAGCAATAAATTACAGAACTACAAATGAGAAAATAAGTTATATCCACAATAGCATTCACAATGCACACATGAGAGCATATTGAGCACCCAATACAACCCAGTAACTGAGAAGCAGGAACCGACCAACCTACACACACGTCTTGAGAAAAGAACCACCATGGTGGTTTTATTGAGAAAAGAACCACCATGGTTTAAGTATAAAATAATTGAAAGTATGTACTTTAATCATGATTGGTGCTTATTATATTTTAGACCTGGGTTTACCATTGTTTGGTAAATTATACACCAACTGGTAATATATATTGAAGGATACATATACAGTTCATATGAATTTTTAATTGACGGATATTGTATCCTGCCACATGCTTTCTGTATTTGGGGTAACTATTTTTCAAAGAGAACTCCGGCCACATAATAAAATAAAACACATGGCTCAGAATACGCTATTCCATAGTTTGTAGCAGTTTGTTTTACTAAATATGTTTTTAACAGACAGTAATGCTTCTTTTTGCTGGTTCCAGTTGTAATGACCAGAGCTGTTATTAATATATTTGAAGTAACAATAACTTTTTGTACTTTGGTAAACGGTGGTTGGTAAGGCAATTTTTTGTTCCCTTATTCAATAAGAACTCGGGCCATTGCCAACATGCCTTCAGTAGTGCTGTATACTTTGCTTAGATTATAGACACTGCTGTGATAGTAGGAGTAGTTTTGCTGAGCCTGACCTTTCACCAAATGAAAAGTGCTATAATATGCTTTCAGTCATGACTGCTTATGCAAGACTAAACCAGTGTTTCTCACATTTATTAAAGTGCATACCACTTTATAAAGTAGTGTTTCCTTAATATGTTCCCTTCAAATGTGTAAATTTATTGGCCATACCCCAACATTTTATAAATGTGTGTTTCCAAACCCTTTTTTTAAATATTTGAATATATAATAGCTAATACATGAACTTATTTTGTTTATATAACCCAAACTCCTAACTGCATTGTTTTGTTTTTAAAAAAAACAGAAATATTAAAACTCTCAGAAGTAAACCTGGGAGTAGGAGATGGGCTGAACACACCTGAGTTCGGTTCAAGTTCGAACTTTAAAACATGGGAAAAGTTTGAACTTGAACTTCGAACTTTAATGAAAGTCTAAGAGGGTTATTCACAAAGCTGCGAAGGATCCAGCCATAGCTTCGGCTGATCCTTCGGCTAGCTTTGGTTACGGGAGGCCTCGGTTCAGTAGAACCAAAAGGGCTGCTGTACGGGCTATTCACTATAGAATAAAACAAATCCCAGCAATACATTTATACAGCATGTGGGGGGGGAAGAGCTGGGAGAGGCAGGGAGGAGGTGCGGCGTGTAGCGTGAAGCGTGCAATGCGTGTGGAGCCGCAAACAGGGGCAACTAATCAAAAGATGACTAATCGATGATGGAAAACGTTGACAACATTTTCCATCATCGATTTTAATCAACTTAGTCGATTCGTTGTTGCAGCCCTGGTCAAACGCTGGACAGAGGGATTCGTGACCTGCTGGACGGTGGGATTCATCCCACGCTGGACTCGGGGCTTCGTGACGTGCTGGACACTAGACAATCACCGGCAAAAAGAATGTTTAGTTTCATTTGTTTCGATTCGGATTTTGCGTTATTTACTTTTTCGGGATTTGGACAAAATTCGTTCGCAGTAGCAGTAGTCTGTACGAATGTTCATTTCCGTTTCATGTTCGTAACATTCGTCTCATTGAAGCAAAGTGACATTCAACTTTTTTTTTTTTTTAATTGTCACTTTGCTGCAATGAAAATTCGTCCACAAAGGAAAATGCCTACAGACTACCGCTAACGAATTTCGTCCAAAAAAATAATTTTTCCAAAACGAATCGCACATGTCTACTGGACACAAGGCTTAGGGTTAGTTCACACCATAAGCAGTGCATTCCAGTCCGACTCTGGCCAGAACGCACTTCCTGCATTGCGGCCGGCTCACTTTTTTGCCTGGCTGGAGGGGGCGTGGCGGGCCATTGAAGTGAATGGTGCCATAGCCACGCCCTCCGGCGGCAATGCGATCGCCCGCACGGGATCGCAAGGCACATTGTACATGCAGTGCGTTCAAAATAGTGCTTGCAGCATTTTGACCACACCGGACACAATGTGCCATGCGATCCCGGTGATTGCATTGCAGCCGCAGGGCGTGGCTACGGCGCCATTCACTTCAATGGCCCACCACGCCCCCTCCAGCGTGGCAAATAAGTGAGCCGCCCGCAATCCGATGCAAGTGGTGTGAACAGGCCCTAAAACGGTACCAAGAACACGGCTGCAGGAGCAGCCATATTCTTGGTATAACCACTTCCAGCAGAGGACGTACATTTACGTCAACCCGCGGGAAGTGGTTAAAAAAACACACACACACACACACGTAATGAAACAAACACACATATCACACACATATCACACACTCAGCTTCATTTAAAAAAAACACACTCTCACAACCATTAAAAGTAAAAATAGTTAATTAAAAAATGTCCCCCTCTCCTGCTTACCTGTTTTGCAGGAAGGGGGGCTGCATCCCTGGGTCCAGTGTGGCACTTGGGGATTATCCTGGTATGGTGGTCGAGTGAAGGATCAGTGTGCTCTGCACTCTGGCTGGTGCAGACCATACTAATCGCTCCCTGCCCGTCAGTGGCGGCACTACGAGGGAGCGATCAGTATGATCTGCATCAGCAAGAGATGCAGCTCATACTGATTCTCCTCTGGACCACCAGGGAATGATTTCCATTTAATATATTACCAGTTCGGCAATATATTAAATGTTATATGGGCACTTGCCAGGTTTAAAGATGGCCACCGCTACTCGCTGCGGCCATCTTTAAAAACCTATTGTGCAGTGAAGACCCCCTGGGGACACCAGAGGCCCGTATAGAGCACCTCAGGTGAGGATATGAAGTGTACGGGCCCTGGCTTCCTCCGGTGCTGCGGGGGCCCGCCAGGCACCTGTATGTATGGCCGTCGGCCGATACACATGTAAGGTGCCCTGGCCCCTAAGGCTGCCCGGGCTCCTTGCATGACTATCGGCGGTACCCCCCTGACGGCGGCCCTGCCTGGGAGTAATCATATCTCTGCAGAAAAACCTTTGCACTAGTCAAGCCTAGCCTCCCACATGCCAGAGTTTATATTCACAAGACAAGATCTTTGCATACTTTTTATGTTTCCTTGCTGGAGGCCACATTTTGTAGCATATACAGTATTCATATATTAGGCTTTACTTGAGTTGTATTATATAACACTAGTGAGGCAATTTATAAAGTAGCTATATGACAATATCACTGCTTTAAATAAAAAGTATACAAATGCAGTCTTTGCATCAGAGACCTAAGCAGTAAAGGCTTTTAAGTGTTTGAAGGAGCATGGAGCCATTCACATGACTTTGACAAGTCATGTGGGATGGCTATTCTCCTTTTCTGTAGTGTTCTCTGCAGTGCTATTCAGGGAACAATTTAAAGGTCACTTCAGGATGCTGTGCATTTTATGAAATGTAAAATACAGCTGCAGTGCAGAATAATAACTGCAATGTCTTGCACAGATCGGTATCTACTCTTTGTTATAAATAGAACTTTAGCTTTCAGCCCCATAATATGAACATTTTTAAATATTTATTTTAATCACATTTGGGGGTAAAAAAAATGTTTAATATGAACAGTGATTGGAGTTTGACTGCTCTATAAAATAGGGTTGTGTTAATTGGGTTTAATAGCCCTTATCATCTCAGACCTAACAAGTATGTACCGGTATTAAGATGAAGTGCAATAAAAGCTCTTGTAAAGATGTGTGGACTATGCAAAAAAGATGAGGGAACTGCCTTGGATCCAGTAGTTTTACAGCTAGTGCATACCTGTAAATATTAGCCAGTCCACCAGACCCATTGCACCATACTATTTAATGTTTTTAAATAAGCAAATTAAAAATGGTGTCAGAAAGAAATGTTCAGTTCAATGTCACCCAATTAAATATTTTTTGTGAACTCTCAATCCAAGAGTGCAAGTGGTGGCAATCAGAAATTAGTCCATTCTAGTGCGCACCACCGTAACCATAAGTGTTGGGTTGATAGAGAAAGGATCCCCACCAGCTACAAGTGTCTGGGCTGCAGCACCTGAACAAGGAGGTGCTACATTCTGCAAAAGAAAGCATCATCAACAGAAACCTTCAGCATAGCCAAGTGTCTGGCAAAATCAACTGGATGGCTCGTTTGTCTTTGCAGTCACAGAAAGATAATGAGACCAATACTCCTTAAGCTGAGACTGTGGCTTTCAGCCAGGCTACCACTTAGTATACTGTGGTAGCCTGGCTGGCTTGGAAAGTATATCCTTTCCAAGCAGCGTTCTCTTATAGCAAATTTAAATTAATCCCTGTTGCCACTAGTTTTCTAATTCACTGACTTTGTTGTAAACAAAAACAAAGCTTTCCTTCAAATCTAAGGGGGTTCTAATTTAGCAGGATGAGAAAAACTATGAATTCTTACGTTTGGAATGTGATGAAGAATAACCCTTAACAATTGGACTTGAAGATGATGAAAAGAAGATCGCTAAAGATGAAACTGTTGCACATGGAGGAGGTAAAGGTGGTAGTGGTGTTGACTGTGGCCTTGGTCCTCAAAGTAATGTCTACTACAGCTTGCATGTGATCACTATGTCCTAGCTGACATATGATCAGGAACCACCCTGGTTTCTAATTGTTAGTGGGAACTGAAACAGTAACTGACAGCTGGGTTTGCCTGCTAGCAGCCACAAAAAAAGTGTTGGCTGGTAGCTGTGAAGGTAGAATGTTTATTAAATTTCACATGGGATGTTTAAGGTACAGGAAATGGTCAATAAACTCAAATGATTATAAAGCAGTAGATAAAATTTGGATAATGTATATGTTATGTCTTAAGAGACTTTTAACTTTTGTATTTGAATAAACTCTACTGTTTTATAATCATTTATATTAATGGACCATTTCCAGTACCCCCCCAAATCTTTCATCTTCAAGCGATCTTTAAACTATATCTATAAGAGGGAAGTGGTATATCTCCCTAAGCGAGCATCTTATGGTTCCATACAAATAATGTATTTAGGACGGTTATTATAGTGGACATTTAGTTAGAAATAAATAAATGATTCTTACCTAAGCAGATGGAGGACCTAAGTTATGAAGAACAATTACAGAAATTGAACTTTCTTCTCCATGGAAAAGAGGTACTTAAGAGGGGATATGATCACAATATCAAATCTATCAATGGGGACTGCAGTATCGGGAACAAACTGTTTCAGCTAAGGACTGTGAAGAAGACACATGGCCACAACATGAAGTTAGACGAGAATCAGTGTAATCTTAAACTGCAGAAGGGTTTTTTTTTACTATCAGAGCACTCCCTGACACAGTTAGTGGTATCAGCTGAGAGTGTAGATAATTAAAAAAAACATTAAGATGAGTTCACAAAATATACAGGGGTATGGATGTTTATAACTATTTGTACACAAACAGACACACACACACACAGATATTGTATATAGGTTGAACTAGATGGAGCTTTATCTTTTTTCAACATTACAAACTATGTAACTTGCCTGCTAGCACGTTTCTTTATAAACTCCTGGTGAATTCACATAATGCTAAGCTAGCCAACGAAGATGGTCAAAGATGCCAAACCTAAAAGATGACAGAGGAATAAGATGACCCAAACGCAATGAAAACTAACTTAATGCATTATGAATAACTAAAGAAGGCATCAAATGCTTAAATCTACCTCATTGAATATTCATTTTACTACAATAGATCAATGCATGGCACATATAATATCTCAATTGCACAAAAAGTTGAAACATTGTGAAAATGTTAACCTAGGAAAGACTCCCACCCCTCTTTTAATTAATACTACCAGGTTTACTTTGTATACAAAACAGCAATGCAAAATAACTATAGATGCAGAAACAAATCTACAAACCTTATTAAAAAACTACTTCTATTGCATAAGTGGATTTTCCTGATAAAGTACATCCACAATATCTTATATGCCTCATAACAGAAAAAGCATGCCTGTTCCAGAATTGACGAGGTAGGGGAATTTACAAACTATTCTAAAGCATTGTCTTAGCTGGCCGTATGTGCAGGTGACAGGTGGGGAGAGTATGGCAAGGGTCAAGTGTGCAGGAGAGGAGAGCAGAGAGTATGATGGCAGGCAGTATGTACAAGAGAGGCGTGATGGTGCAGGAGAGCAGTGAAATGTGGAGGACATAAAAATTAGCAGTACAGTTAACCCTCTCACACAGTGGTTATTGATCTTCTATAATTAGCCAAAAAATTATTACAAAATATTATCAGAACCATACAGTAGAAACTTAGGGGCTGGGAAGTGGGCCCCATAATACAGTTGTCACCAATTAACTAAACTGACTGCTTGTAAAAGAGCAACATGGAAACCAAACACTGAGAGGGGAATTTATCAAAAGTGGAACAGATAAAATCTGGAGCAGATGTGCATGACAACCAATCAGCCTCTCTCTTTCATTTTCAGAACAGACTGAAGAGGGAAGCTGATTGGTTGCCATGGGCAACTGCTCCAGAATTTTTCTGTTCCAGTTTTGATAAATGCCCACCTCAGGGTTTTACAGAGGAGGTAGAGAGTTCAAAATGAGTGTCCAGTAAATGGGCTCACTGTAATTGAAACAATTAAATGGAGTCCAATTTTAAAAATGTAAAGATAGCGTAATATTAGTATGTACCCAGTGGTAAAGAGCACAGTTGATATTTTCATATTAATATGAGGATAAAAATGTAAAAAAAAAAATGTTTTTGGGATATTTGCTTTGGACTTTTTATATTTAAGATGCATGCTGTGATAAAAATTACACCTCCACCATAAAGGCATACAAATTTTAAAAAAGAAAAAGGTTTTTGGTGAACCTGAAATCACCATTCCCATTGACTCAATTTTGCATTTTACCTAGAGTTTAAATTTTCTTTGAAAACCTGTCCATTTTGCAGAATTTCTGGTGAAATAAAATCAGGCAATTTTAGCTCATGCATTCTGAACCAAGAAAGTCAGAGTCAGAGGTCCTTTCCTGTATACTTGGTAAGATCAACATTTTGAAGCAAGTGGGTCAGAAAGACATCCATGCAACTAGCATTTACAAAAGACAGTGTTGACCCTTGTATTTTTCTCAAGACAGGTAGACTTTCAGGCCTATTGTGGCTCTGTGTGCTTTCATAGAGCCTGTTACAGTGACAGTGTTAACAGGTTAGCCTGAAAGTAAGGTATTACAGTCTCAGCCGGCATTCATTACCTTACATCGAATAGGAAATAACTTCATTATTTTGGATAGTGTGTACTGAATGCTATAATTTAACCCTTTACAGTTCCACCACTCATTGTCCTAGTTGTTCTGACCTTCATTGTGTTAGTTGTACTATTTGCTTTTCATTTAGAAGGATTTTTAGGTTCAGCGACAAGAGATTATCTTTTGCGTTCCCAGACGGAAAAACATTTCCCATATGGGGCTGTTTTATTTAGGGTAACAGACATGGCTTTAGGAAGTTACCAGGCACAGAGGACACATTCTGCGCATTTTCTGAATTCAAGCTCATGAAATTCTCCCTGCGGACATATCTGTATTTTTTTTTTATCTTCTTCAAAGCAAATCCAGACGGAAAATCTGTCTGCCCCACACCCTCGGATTTTGTGGTTTTAACAGTCAGGATCAATATGGAATGTAAGAGAGAATTTCAGATACAGAAAATATAGGCTGTATAGAAAACACTTACTGAATTGATCTGAAAATATGTGGTGGTTGACATTGGTATTGGAACCAATTTATGGGGCAAATATGCTTCAGATAAGAAGAGTCTAAGAAACAACTTAACCAGTTGACATCCGCGGTGTTAAACCCCCTTCCCATCCAGGATTATCAGATGTCCATCATCTTGCCATAGAACATATGATGACATGGAAAGACAGTAAGGAAGTGATGCAGTACTGCTCAGCCAAGCAAACAATAAGAGTAGCCTCTTCTAATAAGGTTCAAGCTGTCAATGACAGACCAAGGCAATAATGAACTACAGTGAAAACTATTGCACTGCTGCTTACCCACCAGTGGTGGACTGCAGAAAAACAAAGCAACACTCACACATATAATAAAATCAGTTCACATCTATGTACATGGCCAACATTTGCTAATTATTTTACTACAGCAATATTTGTAAACTAATATTATATGCATACAGTACTTAGAAAAGAAGAACAGAAACAAAGGCAATGCTGATTTCTTTTTTGTATTAAAACAGAGCTGTGTAAGGCATAGCAGCCCACTGAAGCTCTTAGTGTAACGGTGGACCTCCTCTAATCCTGCAACATTCGCTCATGACCAGTGCCCACATTACTGTTGTGTGAAATCCTATTGGGTACTTTAAAGCTGAACTCCGGGGAAAAAATGAATTTGTTGGGAGCATAATACCACCATATTATTCGTATCTACTTAAAATAAAAATGTTTCAATTATTTTTTTTTATTATTATTTTTTTTTTTACTTTACATCTGGGGGCTCTATGGAAATTCCCTCTAGTGTCCAAACAACTGTTCTATCCTCCCAAATTTAAGACCTTTAAGATACTTATTATGGAAAAATCTTAAAATGTTTAGGTACACTGGATTTTTCAAAGCCTTTCTAGATATTATTTATATGTTCTCCTATTCTGACTAATATTTTCCTTGCATCCTATCTATTGGAAGCCACAAGGGCACTCCAGCATGTAGGCAATGTAGGTGGTATTAAAGGAAATAAAGTGCTCTTTGAATAATTATTTTGCCAACCTTATTTTGCCTATAAAATAATCTATGCCACATGAATCTATGCCACAAGGAATTAACGCAGTTCTGAAGACAAAAAGGACGCCCAACCCAGTACAAGCAAAGTGTACCTAGTAAAGTGGCCAGTAAGTGTTAGATACTATTATCTTCACATTTTCCATTTCTATGATACACTTTTTTGGGAAATTCTTATATATAAGCTGTAGGAGGCACTCAGCAGGACCACTCACTACAGGCTGCCCACAGAAAGCCACAAGGGAGTGAAGCAAGGAGCTGAATTTGCTGCTTTCCCCAGGACACAATGTCGGATCCTGGGGAGGATATGGAGGAAGCTGCCCCTGGAAGGTCTGGGCCTGGTGCATTTGCTAAAATCCCAGATCTAAGTGGGGAGCCTGCTGAGGGAGAAAGTGCATCAGTTTATCGTGATAAAGTCACAAGGAGAAATGAGGAGAAATTTCAGGGAGAAATTTGCAAATGAGCTTCGTTTCAAGGCCATGAAACGGATGTCAGAGGACTCCATGTGTCCTGAAACTGAACAAGGGCAAGTGGAAATGTCTGACAAATTACCGCCACAAGGTCAGTCCCAAGATTTATCTGAGGTAAAAGTAGAAGGAGGAAGAAATTATGGTGATTTGGAAGCTGGAGTCATGGTAGAAATTTCAAGTTTGATGAAGCCTTTTCAGAGAGGGAGGACGACTCTTTATCTAAGGTCCTTAAAACTCATGTAAAGGAAAATGTGGTCTTTACAGAGAGGAAAATCCTAAATGATAAAGATGTTGTGCCTGGTGAAGTGAAGACTGTGCCTCTGAAGAAGTAGGTGTGGTGCAGATGGAGGAATCAGCTTCTTTAGGCCCTACATGAGCCAAATGCACTGGGGCTTTGGCATCAAGACCCACATCATCAGATGGTGTGGAACAACACACTTAGTCAGCACAAATGTTTGGTGATGGTGGACTATCTCCGAATAGAAACATGCTACTGCAAGAATGTGGCAAGATGGCGGCGGTATCACAGGGAGACGCTGTGCAAGTTAAAATGGAAAATGGCTTACCTGGAAATACTGGAGCATCGGGTGTGAAGATCAAAAGTCTCCAAAAAGCCAGTGATGGCTCTTCAAAGACAGTAAAGACTGTCTCAGTGACTGCAGAGGGCTTACCAGCCTCAGGGACTGAATGCATGCTACATGCTTTAGATGCCGAGGAGCGCGTGAGTAATAGCGCTGGTGGGACCTTAGGTTCTGGGAGTGGATCAGCTGTAAGACTCAGACCCTCCGCTCGTGGATCTACCCAATGCTTGACGCAAGTTGAGAGCAGAGATCGATCCATTCCGGGAGGTAGGATAGACTCAGGGGGGGCAGAAGCAGAAATGGCAGAACCAGAAGGAGACTTGGCGTCCAGCGATGTGACTACTCAGCGCGGTGATTCGGCTGGAAGCAAGGAACTGGCACTTAATGTTGCTAATGTAATTTCTGACGCCAAGTTTTCTATTGCTAGTAGTGCTGTTGGCAATGCTAATAATTCTGGTCTTAATCTTTCAGAGGTTGGTTCGTCCAGACAGGAGGCGGGGCTTACTGTTGATAACACTACTGTTGTTAATGCTGGTATGCCAAAGGAGGGGGCGGGATTATGGTTGGTAATGCTGCCAGTACTGGTGTTAATGTCCTGAAAGCCTCTTATGATGATGTTGTAAGTGGGGAGGAATGGAAAGGAGCTGTTCCTGTTTCTGATACTAGACCTGGTGTGAGTTTTGCAGCCTCAGTGCAGAGAGGTCTCAGGGAGGAGGGTGGTGAGGTCAGAAGATTTCAAACTGGGTTCACTTCTCCCTTCCCCTCGACTTTCAAGAG
>NW_017306708.1:152590-172526 GCF_000935625.1 Nanorana parkeri
TAAGCTTGGATTCAAACCAGAGGACATTTTTCCATTAATTAGCCCGGTTGGATCCAAGGAGCATGGTGTTTATTGTGTAAGGTCTGAGGGCCTAGATATTTTTGGGGAAAGGTATGACCAGAGGAGCAGAGGTGGACCTGAGTGAAAGGGGCTTGTCCCAAAGGTGGTTGCTAGGCAGCCTTTAAAGGATTTCTAAAGCCTCCATTTTTTTGCATATATCTACTGCTAGCAAGCAGTAGATATATGCAAAAAGTTTTGTTTTTTTTAAATGCTTTAACAGCGGTTTAAACTTACCCCGTCTTCGCCACGCGCTACCGTCAGAAAATCCGAAACTGCTCGGGCGGCCGCAAAGCATCTTCGGGCGGGCGCATGCGCAGTTCGGATTTTCGGGCAGGAGACGAGGAGAGACGCAAGGTAAGTCTATGGACGCGTGCACCCGCATGCAGACACTGTGGGACAGGAAGTACCAGAAAGGACAGAGGAGTCAGCGCTGGATCGGAGAGCCGCTGCACCGCTGGAGGGACAGGTGAAAACATCAGGAAAGAAGAAGAAGATCGGATTAAGAGACATAATTTAAGGTAAGTGCTAACATTAACATTGGGGGGTGGGGGGAGGGAAACATTTTTTGACTTTAATGTCACTTCAATAAAAATGGTTACCATCCTAGTGAGAAACGTGCCAATCCCCCAGGCAGACCTTTGTCTCTGGTTGAAAAGGTATGGTGAAGTTTTGGGGCCTCTGGGGAAGATCACGGATGAATTTTGCATTTGGATGGGGGGGGGAAGGACTGCCTGCATGCGTCTGAGGGTTGTGGGTGATGTGGTGCAGCACCTCTCATCCTCTGTCTTTCTAGGGCATGATAGATTAGTGATCTTTTACCAGGGCAACCCAAACTGTGTAATAAGTGCGGAGAAAGGGGTCACTTTCCTTCATCCTGTTTACAATTGAAATGCTCCTTGTGTCAAGAGTTTGGCCATGTGGCCAAAGATTGCAATGTAATTTGTTGTAATCTTTGTGATGTACTTAGACATTCATATGCCCAATGTCTGTCAGCTCTGCGTAACCAGGCAGTAATTGAAGAGGAGCTAGGAAGACTGGACAAGGAGGAGGAAGGTGAGGTGGGAGAGGACGAGATGGTCACAGGCAGGGGCTGACTGGCAACTTTTAGCCCAGGGGGCAAGTACAACCCAGAGGCCCATGGTGCAGTGACTTGCCTCTTCTCATGGGGTAACGCACAGTGGGGTAACGCACAGTGCAGAGGTCAGTGGTAACACAGGGTTCAGAAGTCAGCAGTCTCATGCAGAGTGCAGAGGTCAGCGGTGTAACGCACAGTATGGAAGTCAGTGGTGTAATGCAGTGTGCAGTGGTCAGTGGTGTGATGCAAAGTGCAGAGGTCAGTGGCATAACACAGTGCAGAAGTCAGTGCTGTAACATAGAGTACAGGGGTGAGTGATGTAATGCACAGTACAGAGGTCAGCAGTGCGATGCATAGTACAGAAGTCAGCAGTGTAATGCAGAGTGCAGAAGTCAGAATAGTGACGCACAGTACAGAGGTCAGCTGTGTGACGTAGCGTACAAAGGAAAGTATTAACCCACAGTGCAGAGGTGAGTGGTGTGATGCACAGTACAGAGGTCAGCGGTCTAACGCACAGTGCAGAGGTCAGTGGTGTATGCATAGTACAAAGGTCAGTAATAACGCACAGTGCAGAGGTCAGCAGAGTGACGCACAGTACAGGAGTCTGCAGTGTAATGTAGAGGTCAGTATGTAATGCAGTGCAGCGATGTAATGTAGAGGTCAATATGTAATGTAGAGGTAGGCAGTCTAATGTAGAGGTCAGTATGTAACGCAGTGCAAAGGTCAACGGTGTAATGTGGAGGTCAGAATGTAATGCAGTGCAGAGGTCAGCGGTCAGTATGTAACGCAGTGCAGCGGTCAGTATGTTACGCAGTGCAGCAGCCAGCATGTAACACAGTGCAGAGGTCAGCATGTAACGCAGTGCAGAGGTCAGCATGTAACGCAGTGCAGCGGCCAGCACGTAATGCAGTTCAGCAGTCAGTATGTAACGCAGTGCAGCAGTCAGCATGTAACACAGTGCAGCAGTCAGCATGTAACACAGTGCAGCTGTCAGTATATAACGCAGTGCAGAAGTCAGTGGCCAGCATGTAATGCAGAGCAGCGGTCAGTATGTAACGCAGTGCAGAGGTCAGCATGCAACACAGTGCAGCTGTCAGTATGTAACGCAGTGCAGCTGTCAGTATGTAACGCAGTGCAGAGGTCAGCATGCAATGCAGTGCAGCTGTCAACATGTAACGCAGTGCAGAGGTCAACATGTAACACAGTGCAGCCGGCAACATGCAACGCAGTGCAGCGGTCAGCATGTAATGCAGTGCAGAGGTCCGCATGTAATGCAGTGCAGAAGTCAGCATGTAACGCAGTGCAGTGGTCAGCATGTAACGCAGTGCAGCAGTCAGTATGTAACGCAGTGCAGCGGTCAGCATGTAACACAGTGCAGTCGTCAGTATTTAATTCAGTGCAGAAGTCAGTATGTAATGCAGTTCAGCTGCCAGTATGTAACGCAGTGCAGCTGTCAGTATGTAACGCAGTGCAGAAGTCAGCGGTCAACATGTAATGCAGTGCATCGGTCAGCATGCAATGCATTGCAGCGGTCAACATGTAACGTCGTGCAGAGGTCAACATGTAATGCAGTGCAGAGGTCAGCATGTAATGCAGTGCAGCGGTCAGCATGTAATGCAGTGCAGAAGTCAGCATGTAACGCAGTGCAGAAGTCAGCATGTAACGCAGTGCAGTGGTCAGCATGTAACGCAGTGCAGTGGTCAGCATGTAACGCAGTGCAGCAGTCAGTATGTAACGCAGTGCAGCGGTCAGCATGTAACACAGTGCAGTCGTCAGTATGTAACGCAGTGCAGAAGTCAGTATGTAACGCAGTGCAGCTGTCAGTATGTAACGCAGTGCGGAAGTCAGCGGTCAACATGTAATGCAGTGCAGCGGTCAGCATGCAGTGCATTGCAGCGGTCAACATGTAATGCAGTGCAGTGGTCAGTATGTAACGCAGTGCAGTGGTCAGCATGTAATGCAGTGCAGAGGTCAGCATGTAATGCAGTGCAGCTGTCAGTATGTAATGCAGTGCAGATGACAGCGGTCAGTATGTAATGCAGTGCAGCGGTCAGTATGTAATGCAGTGCAGCGGTCAGTATGTAATGCAGTGCAGCGACCAGCATGTAATGCAGTGCAGCCGTCAGCATGTAGCGAAGTGCAGCCATCACTATGTTACGCAGTGTAGCGGTCAGCATGTAACACAGTGCAGCCGTCAGTATGTAACGCAGTGCAGCGGTCAGCATGTAACGCATTGCAGTGGTCAGCATGTAACGCAGTAAGCGGTAAGCATGTAATGCAGTGCAGCGGTCAGTATGTAACACAGTGCAACTGTCAGTAAAGCAGTGCATCAGTCAGCATGTAATGCAGTGCAGCTGTCAGTAAAGTCGTGCATCAGTCAGCATGTAATGCAGTGCAACGGTCAGTAACGCAGTGCAGCGGTCAGTAACGCAGTGCAGCAGTCAGGGACTTACAGTGGTTCTTCTCTCCTGTTTCAGGTGCTGTTCCATCTTCTTTTCCTCTCCTGGTGGGGGGTGGGGGGAGCAGTGAGGTCGCCTGCACGTTTTCAGGTGATTCCAGCCACTTCCTGCTGCCCTCCCTTTAGGACCCAGCAGACAGGCAGTAGGAGTGCAGCCTCCCTCCAGCCAATGGCAGAAGAAGTGGGCGGGGGGAGCTGCCGTTGAGCCCAAACACTACACGGGCTAATCAAAGGCAGCCGAAGAGCTGCGGGGGCCGTTTTTACAGGCACCAGAGAGGCCCGGGGGGCAATTGCCACCCTGCCCCCCGGCCCAGTCCGCCCCTGGTAACAGGGACATCAGACCCTGTTGTATCCTCCCCTACTGTGTCTGTACCTTGTGAGTTGGTTTCCCTTGCAGAGTCAGTAACCCCCATTGTATCTGTGGCCCCTTCTGTACCTAATCCTCGTGTATCCTCTAAATTGGCTGAGGCAGCAAAGGGGGCAGAAAGTAACCCAGAAAAAGAAAACTGCAAATAGTTGAAGGGCCGACCCACAGGTTTAATGGGGCAGGAGGGAAGGTTCATCGTCCTAGGAGTAGGGAGACAGGTAGCGTTGAGAGAACAGTGTAGCTTGCTAAGGATCAGGCCTCTGTCTTCACAGCTGATGATGGAGAATGGTTAGAAGTCAGGATGAGAGAGGGTAAGAAGAAGAGTAGGAATAAACTCAAGTATTCTTTACAGCCTACTGTCTCTTCTTCCTCAGATGCGGATACCCTGGAGTTGCTCAATAAGTTTGATGCATTCTCAGATGAGGGTAGCCTTTCTGAGATGGAGGATTTGGAGCAGGGCGCCCAGAAACGGTTGAGCTCATCTTTGGGAAGCAAACAGGTAAGGAAGTGTCTATCTCAATCACCATGATGGCAGTTCCCGACCCGATTAAGCTGGTCACCATTAAAGGAGAACTATGGGGTCATTGTTTTTCCCCATAGTTCTCCTTAGGGTAACGGGAAGACACAAACTAGCGTCCTCCCGTTACCCTAAGCTCAGTATAACGCGAGCTAAAGCTCGCGGTATACTGAGACACCAGTGTGAAATCTGTTAGTGCTCGTAATACGGCCTTATTTTTGCTCAGCGAGGTTGATGCTGATGTTTTGTTTTTGCAGGAGACCAGGATAAGTAGCCTTGCTGACATACATCTGGAAAGAGAGAGTGGAGACGTGGTCCTTCTTTCTGGTCTCTTGCAGCTGAGCCTTACAGCGGTGTCGCTGTCCTTTTTCCAGTATGGTAATGTGCCGGTGGGTGATCGAGGTAGAAATTGGGAGATGCATGGTCTTAGATATCTCGGTAAGGGGGCAAGACCTGCGCCTGATAAATGTTTATGGCCCACAGACTAAATGGGACAGGAAATGCCTCTTTGCCATGATTAAGCCTTTCCTTTTTACAGCCGGCAGGTGGTCTTTGGAGGAGGTTTTAATACTGTTACTAGGCCCAAAGACAGGAAGGGCTTTAGAGACCAGTTGGGCTATGATAGCTTTTTTTTTAATGCGATAGTTAGGGAAGCAGGTCTGGTAGATGCGCACATTCATTGCTGCCCAGGCAGCATGGGTTTCACCTTTCAGAGAGGATAGACAGGTTTTTTTTAAATGGGGATTCGGCTTTCTCGGCTCCTGAGTGTCGGGCGACAGAGTTTTCTTATCACAGTATGCTGTCAGTCACTCTGAATGCCTCTGAGATGCCCACTAAAGGAAGAGATATTTGGAGATTAAATTAGGCTCTCCTGGACGATGAGAGGAAGACCCTTTGAGGATTAGGTGCAGGTATTAATCATAGACTTATGCAATAGTAAGTCTGAGTGGTGGGAGCTTATAAAAAATCAAACTGCTAGACTTTTCAAGGCCATAGGTAGAAGGAAACAGCTTGATAAAAATCTTACACCAGGGCCCTTTGTTCCTTAGGTCCGCCACTGCATCAATGTAAATTAAGATGTATATCCATCCATCTTCTTGATTCCTGGAATAAAGACAGGGATCTGCTTTCCTTCTTGTGAATCCCTCTTTCAAGAGTAATTCATTCACTTTCTCATTCCACATTCTTGCAGATTGCTTGAGTCTGCAGGTGCTTTTATGGAGTTTACACACAAGGTTGTGTCCTTGCAACCCTTGTGATTGCTCCATGTAGAGATCTTCCTTAATGTCTCCATTCAGGAAAGCCATTTTAAAGTCTAGGTGTCTCACTTGCATGCCCTTCCCGACTGCGATGCTTAGCAGTGTTCTGATGGTGGAGTGTTTTACGATGCCAGTAAATGTTTCATCGTAGTCTTCTCCAAATTTCTGGGAGTATCCCTTGGCAACTAATCTGGCCTCGTATTTGTGGATATTTTCTTCTGCATCGAGCTTTACCTTAAAAATCCATTTGTGTCCTCTAGTTCTGCGATTGGGGGGAAGCTTATTTTCTTAATTTGATTCGCTTCACGTTTTGGTAATTGTTCTATGTCTTCCCACGATGTTAGTTTGAGTATGCTATGTGCCTTAGAAGTATATGACAGCTTGCAGGGCAGTATTCCCTTTGTTGCTCAAGTGGATCTTCTAATTTTAGGTTGTTCAGCAGAATTAAACAAGGAATTTGAATTATCCATTGTGAGTTCCACCTCTTGTTCTGATTCCTGTGCAGCTTCACTTTGCTCAGCTTTCTTTGCTGATTCACTGGGCAAATTCACTTGACAACTCCTCGAGATCTTTTTTTCTGGTGATGGGTTCTCATAGAAATAAACGCTGCGACTTATTGTCACTTTGTCAGCCTTTGGGTGTAGTTTTCTATATTCCCACCAGAATACCATCACTTGATGTGATCTCCAATTTGGATCGCTTCTCCTTTAGAATATAGGTGTAAGCATTACATCCAAACACTCTGATGTGCCTTAGGTTAGGCTTCGATCCATGCCACATTTCAAATGGGGTGCTTGCAACGGCTTTTGAAGGTAGTCTATTCTGAAGTCATGTTTTTCCATTGTAGTTCTTAACTGGTTGGCACCTGACAGCATGCATCTGGCCATTTCTATAAGAGTGCGATTTTTTTCGTTCTACTACACCATTTTGTATGGGGTGGTGGTCTGGTGTAAAATACCCTTTTTCTTCAGGTATGATTCCACTTCCTTACTGATGTATTCCCCTCCATTGTCGGTGCGTATAATTCCTGGTTTCAGTTGGAATTTGTTTCTGGACATGGCTACAAACTCTTGAAGTTTTTCTGATGTTTCATTCTTGTGCTTCATCAGATTTGTTGTGTGTACCTGGGATAATCATCAATGAAAGTCAGTAGATATCTGTTGCTGCCTGATGTGGGAGTTTTAATTGGACTGCACACGTCGCTGTGTATGAGCCTCATGGGGTGGGTGGTCTTTCTTTGAGTGGTCTGTGGAAGTAGGGTACGTGTGGCATTTGCTTTCATACAAAATTTGCATGTCATGAGCATTTGGCAGGGCAGTATGGTTACATCTTCTGATAAGCCTCTCTTTATAATATGTTTTATGGCTTCTGGGTTTCTGTGCCCTAGTTGTCTGCGCCATAGATGGATACATTTGTTGTGCGGATTATGAGTGGCTGTCTTGGCTTATACGTCTGCGGTGATGAGTCTGTACAGGCGTTCATCCAATTTTCCTTTTGCAAGGATTTTCTTATTGTTTTGGACTGTACATTCATCACTTTGGACTTGAACTATTAGACCATTATTAGCAAAGGTTTTCACTGATAGAAGGCTTCCTTCTAGGTCTGCAATATACAGTACATTTTTCATGAGTATACGCTGCTTGTCCCCTGATGATGTAAGGCAGTTCAAGAATCCTTGACCATTACCTTCCGCACTAATACTTTTCCCGTTTGCTCGGAAAACTTTGTCCTTTGAACTGAAATACATTTCTGTGAAAAAGGTCTCATCACTAGTCATGTGACTTGTTGCGCCATCCACGTGGTATACTGTTCTGAGTCACTTTAAAGGTAGCATTCCATGATGTGCCTGCCGTTTCCTTTGTGACTGCCTTAGCTCTTTCCCTTGTAGGTGCCTCTCGCTTTTGCTGCTCAGCTTTCCAGATTGAACAGTCCTTTTTCTGGTGACCAGTCATTTTACAGTGAAAACACGCTCAACTTTCTTTGTTTTGCTTTGTGCTTTCATGCACCTTAAGGGGTTTTCTCATTTTCTTCATTGTGCATATTTTCTTTCCTTCTGTCTAAAGCTGTATAAAGCATTACTCCAGGACAGAAAGTTTGTACCAAAACCATAATGCTGTAGGACTTGGGTTAAATAGGACCAGGAAAGGGAGTCAAGTGCTTTTGATATATCCAGGGATAGCAACAAGAGTTCTCAAGAGCGGAGATGGGCTTGATGTATCAGTTGAATGACTTTACGAACACAGTCTCTGGCCTGATGTCTAGGGAGAAATCCCACTCGATCTGGTTTGAAAAGGGAGGACAAGAAACTATTCAATCTGTTGGCCAGGATTTTCGTGAGGAGCTTCATATCAGCATTCTTCAATGAGATGGGCCTATAATTCGACCAGCTATGCGGTCCTTGTCTGGTTTTGGAATCATAACAATGTTGGCTGTCAGCATGTTGGAAGAGAAGGTGCCTCCCCGTTTAATCTGATTAAACAGATCAGTGAGGCATGTGGATAGGACATCAGAGATTTTTGTAAAAGAGGGCTGAAAATCCTTCAGGACCCCGTCTCTTACCTACCCGCAGGTTCCTGATGGCCATGCGGAAGCTTCAGTTCTGTGATATCCGCGTCCATGATCTCCTGCTGAGAGGAGGACAGTGAAGGGAGGTTTAAAGATCGCAAGAAGTCCGCAGTGGCTTCAGGAGAGGCCATGGGGCCAGAGAAATAAGTGCGGGCTAAATGATGATGAAATTCTTAGAGAACAAGTAAAGGATTGCTCGTGCGGACATTCCTGCGGGTCAGTAGAGTGATAGGGGAGTGTCGAGGGACAAACGTTCGCAAGCGGGTGGCCAACATTGTATTAGGTTTATTACCCATCACGTAGTATCTCTGTTGGGTCCAATGCATGGAGCGTTCAGCCTGGTCTGTCAAACATAAGTCAAGTTCAGAGCGAAGTGGCAGAAGGTTCTGCCTATTCACCAGAGAGGGTCTTGTCTTAAAGGCGGCAGACGCCCCAGCAAGTTTTTATTCTAAGGTTTGAATGCGTTGAAGAAGGTCTCTCTTACAGGAGGAGGCTATGTGAATGATATGGCCACGAATGACGGCTTTGTAGGCTTCCCATAGTGTAGTAGTGAAGGGTACCAACCCATCGATAAGACTAAAGTATTCCGGAGATGTGCGTTGAAGATCAGTAACAATGTGTTCGAACGACAGTAGAGAATCATTCAGCGACCATGATGGTGAAGAGGGGAGTTGCAGGATAGGTTTACAAACAATAAGTAGTGGATCATGATCGGACCAGGGAATGGATAGAATAGAGGCCGATTGGAACAGGGAGAGGGATTTTCCTGGGTAGAAATGCGTGGTCGATTCTAGAGCGAGAACCATGGGGGTGGGAATAGAATGTGAAATCCTTAGTCACTAGGTGGTATTCATGCCAGATATCCACCAAGTCATGAGTGGCCAGAGAATTGCAGAATTTTCTAGAATCAGACGCGGACCGGGTGGAATTTGAGGGTGATTTGTCAAAGCTAGGGTTCAGGACTAGGTTGGAGTCTCCACATACCAATAAGGTGCCCACCCCGTTGTGAGACAATAAAGAGCCCATTTGGGAAAGAAAAGGACTCGGGTTTACATTAGGGGCGTAATATGAAAGGACCGTGACCTCCGTGTCCTGTACAGATCCCTGTAGAAGCAGGTACCTTCCCGCTGGGTCAGAAATCTGTTTTTTGCAGACAAAGGCAGATGATGTATGAAAGGCAATCAAGATCCCTTGTTTTTTGCAACAGGCTGAGGCATGAAAAACTTGGGGATAGTGAGCGTCAAAATACTTGGGAGTAGAGGAGGAGGCAAAATGAGTTTCCTGTAAGCCCGCGATATGTATGCAAACAGGGGCGTAATTAGAAATCACAGGGCCCCATAGCAAAATTTTGTATGGGTCCCCGTGATTGCTAGTTATGCCACTTGCAGAGCCCACCATAGACTCTCTATGGTGGGCTCTGCAAGGTCTCAGTTGCGCTGTACGCCTCTTACCTGTCACCTCCGCGGTCGCCGCCGCCGGGCCCCTGCCTCCTCTTCCATTCCTGGGCTCCGCCTCCTTCTATTGACGGGCCCCGCCTCCTCTTACCACTGTATGCAAAGTCTCCTAATGGAACACTTTAACCCGCTGTACGAAGGACACTTGACTGTAGTCAGGAAATGCAAGTAAAATGCCGTTTATTAGGGGCAAACACAAAAAGTCTCTTTCCATCAACAGGGTATACTTCCCCTGTTACACAAGACAGCTTCCAGCAGCAACATAAAAGACAGTCTTTTGTCCACACAAAGGCCAACGTTTCATGCACTTCTCATGATATTCCGCTTTCTTCAGCATATACAGTTCTCAGTATTGCTCAGTAGCTTTCCTCAGCTCCAAACTTCTCAGCAAACCTCTGTGTGATACTCACACTGCTCCCCCTCGTGGGTCACTGACTCTCTCAGCAGTGCCCAACAGGTCCCTTGGGTCACCAACCTTCCTGGCCTCTCCCAGCCTCCCCCAGCTGTTCCACATGTGTCCAGCAAGCACCTGAGTCTGCCTGTGTCCGTGTGTTTCCTGCACACACACAACTCCCACACATCTCTGGTCCAGACTCCTAATAAGGCTGCTCGCCGCCACCTGACCCAACTAAACTGGTCCTTGGCAACACCTGGCCCCGGGACTAGAGATTCCATCCCGCTATAGTCCAGATAACCTGGAAGGAACTTAAAAGCCATTTTCTTCACTGGTAAAGTTTTAACATCATGGAACCTCTTAGCCCCTCTAACTGAGTGTTCTTGGGGACAACATTGCCTAATTACATTGTGGCATTGCCACACCCTTCTACATCGCTTTTGAGGGGAATTGAGGCCCTGAACATTCAGGAAAAGCCAATTAAGTGACATAGTGTAAGTGTAATGATTTCTGATGAAAACATACCCCTTTAGCACAGAGGAGAGGAAAAAGGAAGGAGAGAGCGAGACAACAGAAAAGGAAAGGTCCCAATAGGGAAACGAGGGCCAAAAATTGTTACACAGCAGGGAGCAACAGTAGGCTGGATCTCCTCATGCGAAATAGGCATGATGAGGATCTCAGGGGGTGCAGGGAACCGCCTGGGCTAAGAGAAGTCGGAGAACAAGTAAGGAAGTGGAGAGAGGAGGCGAGAAGAAGAAGGAGCAGAGAGAGGGCATAGAAAGAATGACGCACAATGAGAGAGATAATCGTCAGTATTGGCAGTAGGTAGAAAGAAAGAAGATGTATGGACAAGAGGGAACAGTTAAAAACAAGGAATGGGGAGAGAGACAGAAAAATAACAACCCCCTGAAAAGTGCAGCTAATGGCGGAATAGGCATGAAGGATGCAGTGAAAAGCAACCTGGTGATGGAAAGAGAGCTAGATAAATCAGGAGTTCAACAGTATCCACCATATACAGGTGAAACTCGAATAATTAGAATATCGTGCAAAGTTCATTTATTTCACTAATGCAACTTAAAAGGTGAAACTAATATATGAGATAGACTCATTACATGCAAAGCAAGATAATTCAAGCCGTAAACATGCATAATAGAATATGTACAGGCATCTACAAATCTACCTTGGCATATACACATCATATACATCATATACATGCTGATTCATATGTAGGCAAAAACAGCGAGCACAGTGTCGACATCTATCCAAGGGCCAGTTCACAGCAAGCGTGGAGCAGATGCAGAGCAGAGCTGCCACAGAACGCATCAAGACTGCATCCAATGCCAAAGAAGCGGCAAAACATCCATGCGGATCCGGACCACACCCGGTGCGAACAGGCCCCATGGTGCACGGACATAAGTAGATCAAACAGCTTATGAGAGTAGTGATAAAAAAACCCACCCAAACAAAGTTATGATATATTAGCAGAACAAATACAGAAGGTTGCACTGTACATGCCAGAAATCTATGACAAGGGGTGAGTAAAAAAACATAGTTGCATAGTATACTTAAGGGGTAAGTCTCAAAGTCTCACAGGGGAGACGTAACAATGTGGGAACGTGAAAAAATTAAAGTAATACAAAAACCAAAATAAATATTGAATATTGAACAATAGACCCAATGCCGGTATCGTCAGGAGGTATGCAGTCACAGCCTAGCCAAGGCCAGCAATTGTAAGAAACCTAAGCTGAGGTAAGTAACATGGAGGCATCAATATGTGACAGCAGATTCAATGGTTGAATGGCATATCCATGTACGGGATCACTTACGGCACCAGCATAAAGAGTCCAGAGGGAGTCACATCAATCCTTGGATGAAGCTTGGAAAACTTGAGACTGGAGGCGCTGGAGTGCCTGAGGGCCACGGGTGTTCCAGCCTGAACGAGAAGCTAGAAGTGGAGAAGGGGTAGGTCGGTCGGGAGTCTCTGGGGCCTGGTAGGAAGCAGCGGCATTTGTTAGTTCAAGCCCGACTTCCAGGAAGCACTTACAGAGATACGAAGGAGAAGGGGCTTGAAGCTGACGACCCGCGTAGGAGAAGAATAATTTGAATGGAAAGCCCCATTGGTACCATATATTGCGGGATTGGAGAATCAGCAGAAATATAATCAGCAGACTGCGACGTTTGGCAATGGACAAGTCTGCAAAGATCTGCAAATGATGAGATTGAAAAGCGAGATCCTGTCGGCCCCTTGCCGCCCGCACAAGGTGTTCTTTAGTGCCGTAGAAGTGAAACTTGATCATGACGTCCCGTGGAGGGCCATTGGGTTGTCTGGGCGCTAGTGTTCTATGAATCTGGTCGAATTCGAGCTTATGTCGGGATACCGGGAGCCAATTCCTGGAAAAAGGCTGTCATTGTGCCCTGTAGATCTTCAACAGTTTCCGGGAGTCCCCTCACCCGCAAATTGCTCTCTAAGTCCTCAAGTTTATCAGTAAGGGAGAGAAGGTTAGCCTTCAGGTCCTCCACATCTTTTAAGTGACCTTCCAGGACCGTGGTTGCGTCGTCCATGCGGTGATCAAGCAAAGCTGTGCAGCGACCTATTTATTTGATCACGCGGAGCAGATCTGAAGACAATTTGCGGGAGGCCATGTCTATCTCTTCTGGCACTATGGAGCAGAATTTGTGGTGGAGAGTCTCATCCATCTGATCAGGAGGTGAGGTGAGAGCAGAGGGGTATTGGCAAAGGCTCCCATCTGTGGAATTCGAGTCACCAGTAGATAGCTTCGTGTTTTCGTCCTCAGTAGGTGGATCCGGCACCATCTTGGGAGGGTGGTTAGACGAGGATTTGCTGCCCGATTTCTGTCCATGGGACCTCGTATGAAGCCTGAGCTTGGGAGGTCAGGTAGAAAGAGTAAGGGGCAGGCTAGCGGGGCTGAGGAAACCTTCGAGCCTTAGAGAGAAAGTGCATCAAAGTGAAAAAGGAGCCCAGGCGGTGCGGAGCGGGATCCTTAGACATCCATCTTAGGCTGCTGCGCGCATGCGCCCCCGCATCTTTTTTTATTGTACAGGGCCTCTGCTTTCAGAAAATATACAGTATACTTGTTTGGAGTTTTAAAGTAATTTTCTATCCAAAAATCCAGATTGTAGTGTGTGTGTGCAAACATTACAAAATTGTTCTGATACTAAGGTAGGTAAAGGTGGTGTATTCCATACATGTTTTTTGCCTTTGAGTTCTGACTTACAGCTTTATCTTGGCCCTAACTACCTTGCAAACGCCTCTGAAAAGGTATCAGTTCTTTTCTATAGTAGAAGTTTGGATTTCGGGTAATACAATTTATTGGCTAACTAAATAGATTGTAGTGCATGCTTTCCAGGCTGGACTCTTCTTCAGGCAATAGTTCTAATGTCTGTGAACCATAGTCCTAAATTACTACTCTATCTTTGTCTACTATGTGAACTCCTCTGGAGAGGTATCAGGTAGACAATTAAATTTGGACATTCGCATGCATCCAAATTTCCAAATTTGAATGCGTCTGAATGCAAACAAATTCAAATGTTCATTTGTTTTTGCGGGTTTACATTTCTAATGTCAATTAATTTATCTGTAAAGCTGGCTTTACACTGGTCTGACTCGACCAGAATTTGACCAGTGTGTGGCCCAGTCAGGACCCACTGCTTGAAAAAAAGTAGATTCTTCAATTGAGTTTTACTGAAGGAGCTGGCCTGTGAAATCTCAACCAAACAATGACTGCAGTCAATCATCTGCAGTAGGGTATTAGGGTATTCTGACAGCAGCACACCCACCACTGTGAGAATGCAATAGATTAGCAGGGACGATGGGTGGATTTCCTCATCAATACTGGCTACAGTGTATGGCCAGCCTAACCTGGAGTTTCATGTTGCTACTCTAATTTGTGAAATTCTCTATATAGGTGTCAATTTTTTATTGTAGCTGGATTGCATTCTCAGGGTTTATCTTGACTATTTAGTCTTTGAAAGCATAAACCATGGCCCCATCGATTATCAGCAAAACAAATAAAAGCAACTCCTATACATGAAAAACTGAACTACAATTTTGTAAAATACAATTTTTTAATTAATATCAATATTACACAACCCCTAACCAAGAAAAATAATTGAAAACCTGATCTGTATAACTGTAAAACTATATAACTACCGTATTTGCCGGCGTATAAGACGACTTTTTGTACTTCAAAACATCCCCCGAAAATCGGGGGTTGTCTTATACGCCAGGTATACGTCGGCAAATACGGTATATGAAATGCTAGTTGTATGAAATTCTACTGTACCGTATATCTATCAGCCTTTCAATGTTGACAATATGCCATATACAGTATTGCTTGAACATTAGTGTAGATCAGGCCACTGTATGTGCGGTAATACTGGTCAGTAGCTTTGGCTACATATAGTATACCGCGCTGAGCCAATCACGGCGAGCGATGTACACACCCTCTGCCAATCCCAGCAGGCTTTGTATTCATTAATAGAATACATCGCTCGCCGTGATTGGCTCAGCGGGGTATGCTGTATGTAGCCAAAGCTACATGCCGCGTACATTGCTACCGTACAGTATTACCGCACACACATCGGCCTGGTCTACACTAGTATTCTAGCTATACAGTATATGGCATACTGTCAACATTGGAAGGCTGATATATATACGGTACACTAGCATTTCATACAACTGTATCCAGGGGAAGGCTGATAGATATATGGTGCACTAGAATTTCATACAGCTGCACATCCAGGGGCTGACAGTATTACCGCACATCCAGGGGCTGACAGATTACTGGGTGTATATAAACAAAATGGCGCAAAAATACCCCAAAATGGCCCAAAAAGACCCCATCATGACTCCAGCAAGAAGAAGGAAATATGAAGCCAATTTCATATGAAGCCAGTAAACTTTGCCAAGGAACATAATAACTGTGCTGCTGCAAGACAATATGGAGTAACAGAAAAGATGGTCAGAGACTGGAAAGCAAATTAAGATGCATTAAAGAGTATTCCAAGGAGTAAGTGTGCATTAAGAAGAGGCAAAAAACATGTAGCAGACATGGTGCATGAGTATCGTCAAAATGGTTATGTAGTGACACGAAACAAAATACGTATGTTTGCACTTCAGTGGGCCAAATCTAAGCCAGATCACAGCAAATGATTTAAGGCCACTGTATCCTGGTGTACTAGGTTCTTGGAACCTAGTACACCAGGCATCTGGTACCGAGGCAAAAGACCAAAACTGCACAAAAATTACCTGCAGATCTCAACGGCAAAGTAAGTAGTTTCCATCGATATGTAATACAACGGCGCAAGGAACATGGCTATGCGTTAAGTGATATCGGAAATATGGATGAAACTCCTATGAATTTCGATATGGTTGGAAATAAAACTGTCAATTTAAAAGGTGCAAAAACAGTGTTAATTAAAACAACAGGACATGAGAAGTTCAGCTTTACAGTGGTACTAGCATGTACAGCTGATGGCGCCAAACTAAGACCAATGATTATTTTTAAAAGAAAAACAATGCCGAAAATCAAGTTCCCTGTTGGAGTTTTTGTACATGTGAATGACAAAGGCTGGATGGATGAAGAAGGGGTAAAGCTATGGCTTGATAATGTATGAAGTAGACAACCAGGTGGACTTCGTCAAAAACGTAGCCTACTGGTGTGGGATATGTTCAGGGCTCATTTAACTACCAGCACAAAGCAAAGGCTGGCAAGAATAAACACAGATGCGGCAGTTATTCCTGCAGGATTGACGTCGTTGGTACAGCCACTGGATGTGTGCCTAAACAAGCCATTTAAAGATCGCATTCGAGAACAGTGGAATGAGTGGATGGTTAGCGGCGAAAAGTCATTCACAAAAGGAGGAAACATGCGTGCTCCACAGTTGGATGTTTTGTGTAACTTTGTCATAAAAGCCTGGAATGATATTATTGCAGAAACAGTAATCAGGTCTTTCAAGAAGTGTGGCATATCAAATTCATTGGATGGTATAGAGGACGACTACTTGTGGCAAGATGAAAGGGAAGCCGAAGCTGAAGCCACGCCATCTGATTTGGAATTCGATCCATATGATGACTGTCTTACAAATGTATCACAAGATGTCATTGATGAACTTATGATGTCAGAGGATGACCATGATGAGGATTTTGAAGGATTTTAAGTACCGGTAAGTCATAACCATTTTAATTACAATTATTTACCGTAAATCAAATCTGATGTTTTTAAATGGTGTTGCCTCAGAAGGGGTGTAGTCTTATACGACGAGTATAGCCCAAAACCTATGTTTTAACTGAAAGATCGCACTTCAATAGCTTATTGCTGGGATTCAGGAGCCCAGCAATGACAGCGTTGGGACTGGAAGTGTTGCAATACACGTCGGTCCCATAGAACTGGGAGGACCGCACTCCTCCCCAGCTTCCCACCGACACCCAAGATGCCAGTCCCGGGCCCATAGCAGGGGCAGCGGAGCCTGGGAAACACGGCGTGGTTGTTAGGCGGGGGCGGCCCGTTTAATGGGATCGTGGAAGCGATCTGGCGGCAGCTGAGCTGCCAGAATCACTTCTACTGTAAAGCTCTACAATTATGAACAGTGGCTTTTAGCCGCTGGGAGTCTGTTTAGCCGCTTCAGAATTTATGACGGGATTAACCCATCATGGGTCATGAAGGGGATAAGTGTACATTGTTTAAAAGTACACTTTATGAGGCAGTGTGGAATATGGGAACTTACAGCATGGTATATAGAATAAGTCATTGCAGAACAGGAAATGCACAGCATGGCATACAGGATAAGGGGGTGTGGAATAGTGGTGTACAGAATGGCATATAGAATGCACCAATGCAAAAAAGGGAACGTATAGAATGGCATACAGAATGAGCCAGTGTGAGATAATGAATATACAGCACAGGATATGTAATAAGCTTATACAGAACAGTGAGCATACAGCATGGCATACTGCTGGTACATTAATGGTGCATTCACATCATCGCCCTGCTGTAATGCACATTGCACTGTGTGTGTTGGTGTAATATGTACTATTCATTCTGAATGGCTCCCCAATGCACCTTGCCAATGGACATTTACCAAACAAATGGTACAGTCACCTTTTTTCAAACTTTTTGGTGCATTAGGCAACTCATTCAAACTAATAAGATGCTTTAATGTAACACACGTTAACAAGTGGCATTAACATGCCTGTGCTGAGCAGTCCAACAGTTTGAATGAGCTCTAATAGGAAAAGCTTGCAGCTGCTACTCAGACTGAGATTTGTCCATCCCTCCAAAAAATTAGGATACAGCGACAGCTGCAGTCATAGATTTTCTATAGGACCCAAGCACATATAGTTACCACCTTAAATGTAGATACTGCTTGGAAACAAGGGCTGGACTATGAATATATAGTGCCCAGGTGCACAGTGAATACTTTATTTGTGTACTCTACTAATATTTTCAAGTCTGGAGAAGCAGTTATGTATACATACAGTCATAACTGGTCTCTCTATACCTTTCTTTGGTGGAAGAGAATATACAATGAATATGCTGAACTTTGCTACTTAAATAAACAGCACTCCCTATGAGTAGTGTGGGGAACTTCACTCCAGCCTATACACAGGAGACCTTCTGATAAACACCAAGCTGTTCAGCAAATAGAACTAAGATCCAGAAGACTGGTTCCACTGCTTGCTCTCTCTAACAGGCTCCGCATTGGATAATGTCTTCAGTCAGAGCCTGGCAGAGGAAGAGTAGTGGAAGCACTCTGCTGCCTCTTTGTTTACAAGGGACAGTTGTGACCTGCTGAACTGTCAGTGCATCCCTGTGGGGGAACGGGATGGGATACCACCGCTGATGGAGGTCCGAATGGTAAACTTCTTAGGAACAGAACCCCCCCCCAAGGTCCAGGACCCATAGCAGCTGCATGGGCTGCTCTGGCAGTAGTTATACTACTGCTTACAGTAATGGTGGTGGATACAAAATCCATATCAACAACATAACTTTATAGGCTTCTTTTCAGTCACACTGTCTATACTCTAACATTGGCAGTTATGGGTATTTACTTTTACTCCAGAGTTCTACTAGCTGAAAATCAATCCCCTACACCTATGCCGAGATTTTCAAGTGACAAAATGTTGGAATCTGGCAGTGACAAAGAGTATATTATAGCCTAGAACATTTTTTGTTTCCAAAAGGGTTTTAAAACTGTTACAAGCTCAAAACTAAGCTAAGAACTGTTCTACAAGAACAGTTCTTACTATGAACAAGATAAATAATTATAAAATAAAACTACTAAGTAGTGGGTAATCAAATAGTTTACTCATTAAACAGTGGAATTTGTCAGAGGTTCCCTTTCAAACATAAAAATGCTAATACAAAAGGAAGTATTAAATGTATTTAAAATATTACAATATATGCTAACATAATTGGTACAGTAATATGATTTTTTCCAAAGTGCTCATGGATTTCTACTTTCTGAATTACAAACAGTAAAACAAAATAAACAAAGTAACAAAAACAAAAGTTTAACAACATTTTTGACAACCATTTTGCAATGAAAACTATCTATAGTATATTTAAACTTATTTCTGAAGTCCTCTCTGTGTGTAATATATCAGGCCATTTTGGAGATAGTATTTTTATTGATGATTTATCCTATAAAAGCTTTGGCACAAACTCTGTGGAAACTGTTTTGAAAGTTATTCAGTGTTTGCAAATTATTCAGCTAGAGCATATTTCCAGACCCTTATTGCATCTTTCCACAAGCTGTTGGGAAGCAGATCTGTTCCAGACATTTTTGTACTCTTGAACTAAACCTGCTTTTCAAATGACTCACCATTCTAAAGCACCAAAGCTTGTCCCCCCATTAAATCTTTGCAATTATTAATTAGCACAACACCTGACAGCACATCACAAAGGCAAGACTTTAATCTAGTTTTAGTTAGACATTATGTGTGTAGCACTGGTTTGTCTGCAGTGCAGCAAAAGAATGACTAGGAAATATATTTTTTTAATAGATCGACTGCAATGTTTCTTCCTTTCTCTGTCAGAGAGAAATGATAAAAATCCTTTTATCACTCTACAAGTTGTTAACGTTCTACCTCGGGACCTCTTCATCTGTAATAAACATCTTAAGGAAATATGCAGCCCTTGGGAAAGGTCACTTAATTTCCTCATGGCCTCCCATACGTAATGGCTTTTATTGCATGCAGGTGCCTGGGTATAATAGCAGAGCCTGCTAATAAACGTCAAGGCTGAAGCAGGTACTACCTACCTCAGGATGGCGGATGTGCACCTGTTTAAGAAGCTTGTTTAAATGGTGAGGCATTCATTTAAACCCAACCAGTGGGACAAGCCCTAAAATGGGATTCCAGTATGAGTTTTTGACACATCAGATAAATAGAGTTGTTCTATATGAGAGCACACATTTTTGTGATCTCAAATAAAAGGAAAGCTAAAAGTCAGTAAAAAAAGAGCACTTGGCCACAAAACATTAGTTCCTTCATTAGCTTTATTTTTTTTTATTGGAATGTAATGATAGATAATATATAATGAGAGATAACTATATAAGTGTTATCTAACAAGAGGTTGATTGTTGAGTTCCTTTTATTACTTCTCTACATTTTTCATCTGCTCCGTAAGTTGATGTTGTTCATGTTAACAAAAATAGAGGATCAGCATTCTATTATCTGACATACGACCTACAAAAAAATTGATCAGCTCTGACCTTAGCTGTTTACTCCTTGGTTTATATAAGAGTTGTTTGTTTTTTATATATA
>NW_017306708.1:172689-176008 GCF_000935625.1 Nanorana parkeri
TATATATATATATATAGATTTGTTGAGCTCTGACCCACTATTAGGAGTCTATCAGTCTTATTCCATAAACATTTCTAATTGCTAAATACAGTAACATGTATTAGCAAATCAGAATTTACTCAGTTGAAACAAGACAGTACAGGACTGATTAATTTCTGTGGGTTACTTTGATATAATTTTTGTGTGTACTTTGATATAAACTATAGGATGTAACCAAAGGAGAAGGCCACGGCTCTGTAACTAAGGCCGTAAAGCGACTGCAATTGTTTATATAAAACTACAGCAGTATATTAAATATAATTGGAATTGGTTGACCTAATTGCAACTAGTAGGATATATAGATAACTAAAGGGAGTTCTTTAAAAATCCAGTCTGATTCATGATCAGTGGAACTGCAGAAAT
The DNA here is from genome assembly GCF_000935625.1 of Nanorana parkeri. Lineage (NCBI taxonomy): Eukaryota > Metazoa > Chordata > Amphibia > Anura > Dicroglossidae > Nanorana > Nanorana parkeri. The sequence continues at coordinate 173,092 of NW_017306708.1, forward strand.
CAAGGACATGCATGGATGCTTCAAGATCAGGTTGTTCATCTCTCAGACCTATGTAAAAGTTTAGCATCTTATCAGAATATATTTGATATAGAGATTAGATGCCTTTAAAAGATTTTTTCCTACATGCAGCTGATTTCCTGCTAATAATCCCACAGAAATAACCTATTCAAAGTCACTTTAAGGGTCAGTTCACACCAGCCCTAGTGGTTCCAGTCGGCTCACTGTGTTATGAGGTGGCCACAGTGCGATCGCCCGCACCGACACATGAGGCACATCAATCCCAGCGTTATGTTGCAGCACAATCAGAAAAAATAGTGCATGCAGCATTTTTTCTGATCGCACCGGACTGGAACGCAGGCATTGATATGCTATGTGTGCCGAGGCGGGCGATTGCACTGTGGCCGGGGGTGTGGCTGCGGTACCATTGACTTCAATGCACCACCATGCCCCCTCCCACCCCAGAATGCAGTGAGCCAGCCAGGATGCGATCCAGTGCGTTCCGGCACCAAATCGTGTGAACTAGCCCTTACTCCCTTCTGCTCTTTAGGTGTCTAGTTTACAAATCCAAGGTCACTCCACTATTGAGCCTATACGCTATATCTAAGTCATTACACACAGTACTGTGCTGAAGAATGATCTAGATCCACAAGCTATACCATAACAAACCACAGTCTAAATATTTTGTTATTTCAAATATTTTCACTACATATTAACTTGAAAATCCAAAAAATACAAAGATTGCAGAGTAGTAACATCAGTTTATTGTACGTGTAAGGATTATTAAGATACTGGAGAAAATTGCATCCCATGCAATTAGTAAAAGAGCATCTTAGGCCTTATTCACAACAGCGCAGAGGCCCATACAGTGAAAATGAGTTGATTGTTTATGAGGCTGGGAGGTGCCAAGAGTGACAGGTGTTTGCGTGTAGCGGTGGCCTTCAGCCTGTAAAAAACAATCACATATTTAGAGACCTGCATTCTAATGCCTCATTTATATTTGCTGTGTCAAATCTGCATTTATATATGTTTAGAGCACATTTCTAAATGCATACAAAAGTATGTAATGATTTTTCAATGGTATCATTCAGGCTGGAAGTTTACCTACATTCAGGCCCTTTAGTTTACCATTGTTTAGCGAACATAGACTACGGTGTAACAATTATAAACTCTAAAAAGCAACTAAACCTGCTTTGAAGAAGGGACTTCAAAATGCAGAAAACTGTGATCCGAGATGCATATACTTTCCAAATAATTGCTCCTGCATCTAGATAATCTTAACACAGGAGTGCAAGTATAAATGAAGGCCAAGACTAGAAATACCTGTAAATATGATGGCCAAGGGCCCAGTCACACCATAAAGAGTGCGTTCCAGAGTGTTCGGCCTCTGGGACGCACTGGAACGCAACCCAGCCATCTCACTTTGTTTTGGGGCGGGAGGTGCATGGCGGTGCATTGAAGTCAATGGCACCACAGCCATTCCCCCCACCCGCAGTGCAATCGTTGCCACCTGAACGCGTGGCAGATTAGTGCCTGGGTTCCGGTCCAGTGCAAAAATTTGATTTGCAAAAAATGCTGCATGCACTGCTTATTGCAGAATTATTGCAGAATAATTCTTCATGCAGTTCTAAGATAGGCTTTTACAATGAATTACATTTCACACTTAGCCATGGATATCTTCAGCCATGGATATCATGTATATTACCACATATGCACCATATTTGCCTTTTCAAATTCTACATTTAGTTAAAATAATAACCCCAAATAAGTCTATTGAGCCTGCAATGCCTTAACACGATATTTGTGAAAAAAGACACTGGCAGAAAATCATACATAATTGATGGACTGTAATGTACTCTTTACAAAATTCCAGAATTCAGATAAAATATCATTATTTATATGTATTACCACATGATCATGTATTATCATGTGGTAATGCATTAACAATTGTGCTGAATAAAATATAGACATGATTAATTATTTTATTAAATATATTTGAAAATATTGTTTAAAATTTTCTTATGTCAAGAATTTCAGCCGTGCATAAAATACTAGAAGGTTGTGCCTGGCTGAAATGTACTGAATAGCTTGTCTTAGCCCAATGGCTAACCACTTTTTTTTAAAAAAATCCAGACAATTTTACATGTTTTAAAACCTGTCACTATATTTAATGCCATTTGCTGATACATAATGTCCTTGCCTATAAGTGAAGACCAGTTTAAAATATATTACACTATTATACATAGCATTTAGGAACCATAACTACGTGAAACATAGTGCAAGAGAAAAATAATTTAAGTTCTTTTTTTTAGATGACTGGTATTTTAGCATTTACAAGCCCAGAAATTGGATCCATGTGGCCAAAGTGTTATTTTTCCACAGACATTAGGACATTGGTATATATAAATGATAGTAAAATGGCTTTTCATATTTTAAGAGTAAAACACAGGAAATAAAATGTGAAATACAAAATGTAAAATGTGTGTTGCTTATGAATTATTTTGTTAAAAACTAAATGTGAGAGATTATAATATAACTATGCTGGAAATTGTATATTTATTAAACAGACAGTTTCCATAATTAGCATGTTTTATCCTTTTAATTTCTGAAGGTCAAGATGTGAATTCTCTGCTAGTCTCTTTTACCACAGTGACCTGCAAGTACTGAATAAAATTACTTCACCTAACTTGAAGAAGCATATATAATAATTTAGATTCACTCACTTTTACCTCCATAATATTTTATAAATTATGTTATCCTATATTAAAATGATTTAGTATATGTGTGTTATATATAATCATATATTATTATACATTTTATTTTCATATATGCTATTATTTTATATTAAAAAATAAATCAATAGGTAAAAATACTTAAATTTTATTTTCCTTTCAGCAATATGTTAGCAATGTCAAAATAT
>NW_017306708.1:176117-189627 GCF_000935625.1 Nanorana parkeri
AAAATATGTCCACTAATGATTTATCAACAGACTTGGAGATTAAAGAATGAAGCATGAGAATAATATTGTTTTCTATTTTAAGGCACAAATGAAAAAATATTTACACAAGCAAATGTATTTTAACAATTAACAAATATTTTATATACACATCTGCTTTGTAAATATTCAAGAAATGCTTTCAATTAATATTATGGAAGTACTTTTGTGTTAAATTATACAGTGCATTTTTGATTAGACATCCATTTTACTCAAATGTTATGATGACATTGTTAATTTATTTGTGTAAACTACTGAAAAAGTTATTTCTCAAATATTTTCTATTTTTAGTAAAACGTCTGCTTATCCAACTACATGCCAGAAATTAAGTAAATAAGTATTTACTTGCCTCATATAGGTGTGTGGAAATTAGTAGAAATATACTAATAATAAACAAAGTCCTCCTTCAAAGTATTTTTGTTTGTTGTGACAGATTATCCCCTCTAATACCCAAGGGAACTATATTATTGCCTGTTTAAGAATTAGCCTAATGGAATATTTCAACAAGAGTAAAAGCTTTTTGTTTCTTTAAAATTCTTACTATTAGAGAACATATCCACCAACATTGTGTACAATTAACAACATGTCAGTTAGTTATGTTACTTGGTGTATTATATATGTAAGACTGCTATTATACTAATCTGCTTTTTGTAATTCTATATTTTTTACCACATGATATATACAAATATATCATAGTGCCATGAAAAACCCTTAAAGGTAAACTTCAGCTTAAAAAAAAGTAGGTATATAAGTAGGTATATGTACATTTGATCACATATTGTAATAATGGATACTAAACAATATCAAACAGTATATAGTACAGCATATAAGAAAGGGAAGTATAGAAAAAAGTTATTATTATTGTCTAGCATTATGTCAGTGAATTAATAATTACGTGTTTAGTTTTGAAAATAATATTATCACCATTATTACCTTGAAATACTTGCTGAGGTTTCAATTTCATTGACCACACACAAACGTTTTATCTGTAACAATATCTCTGCATGCAACTCACAAATCTAAATAATTTCACTTATACATTCTACTTTGGTAACAACTTATGCTGTACATATTTAAAAACAAAATGTCACTGTATATTTTACACTTGTAGTATATGTTAAATAAGTAAAACATTATCATCTCAAAATCTACAAATTCAAAGAGGTTCTTAAAGTTTTTATAAAAAATCCTGCCATTTTGTCTGTAGATTTTTTTTACATTGAAACCACTAATATAAATACTGTATATTGCAAAAAAAACACTGTTGACATTAACACATCAGTATAAATCTTTAATGGCTAGTTGCATCTAGAACTTTTGTAAAATAAAATTGTGTTCTTTAAAAAAGAAATAAAATATTACAAGTATGTTAATGTTTTCTTATTTTCATTCCAAAGTAACGGCAAGCCTTTCATCTGAGACAAACCTGTTTGACTTTGAACGTTCCATTCCCAGAATCCTCCAGGCCCGCCTTTTGTTGATGAATGGTTGCTTTGCATTTCAATACATTTGCCTTTTTCTCACATTTGCACCAATACCTGCATCCACTGTTTTAACTAACTGACTATTTACGCTGGATTTAATTCTACAAAATAATTGTAAATGTAAAGAAAAAATATATAAAAATTAGAAATAAAAAATACTTATTAATTTTGAAAAAAAGATATCGGAATCCCTGTTTATCTATCAGTATCACCAAATTGGCACTGCCTAATTTCAGAAAACGTTTGTGCCTTTTAACTAAGCTGTGACAGAAAGAAATCTACCAGCATTATTCCAATAAGACAGTGGCAGGAAGCAAGTGTTATAACAAACTTAACCATTTTCTTACCAGAGGGCACTATAACCTAATTTGTTGCTTTGACAGTACAGAGGTTAATGACTAATAAACTCTGTGATTGGGGTATGTTTTCTCTTTAATCTTGAAAGACTTAGGAAAAAAATGTGAAAAAAAACTTTAACTTTGATGCATGCATAAGATGAAAACATGGCTTTGTAAAGAGTGTGTGTTTTTTTCCTTGTCTGTGGAAAAATATAAGTGGATATCAGCAGCACCTCCATACAAGCCAACTCAATTATTTTAACTGGTTTCATGTGGCTAGAGGTAATTTAGGAAAGTAAAGAAAAGGGATGAGCTGACATAATCAACAGTGCTGTAATTTGCCAATAATGCTGAAGAAAAATTTCAATTGTTCCTGAAACATTATGGCTGTCACAGGTTTAAATCTATATTCATATCTTTATCTTAGACACATACACAAGAATACATAGAAAACATAATTTCATATATCAACAATTAAATAAATAAATAACTAGATATATGTATTCTTATAACTGACAAAATGAAGGCACTGTAAATGTTCTATATAAAAAAGATGTGTTCACACACTGCTTACTTATACCATTGTGCTACTCCTATGGCTTGCAGAAATAAGCATGGGTTAAGCAAAGAGAATACAATTAAAAATACTATACATATAACTGACCATTGCTGCTGATTTTATAGCTTTCTATGTGTTGTTTTTTAAAATGTAATCATCCAACAGTGGATATGTAAAGATCATATCACCCTTTTGTTAGGTTCTACATTACAGTTGAGAATTGTTGAGTGCCACAATACCTTCATAAGGGGTTAAATTAAATAGGGAGTGTTCTCGGGACATACTCTGTCTCTTTTTAGTAATGCTTTCTGAGTGACAAGTGTCACTCTTTCTATGTCCATTTGAGATCAGTAATTCCCACTGATTTAAAAATTGAAAATCAATTGCAACTACATAGGTACTTCACAGACCACACTAACCACTTGATTAAGCATTGAGTGAAACAGACTGGTAGCTTATTGTAAACCAGCTATGGCATACATTCTCAATGATGAGATTGACAATGAAATTAAACAAGCCTTTAAAAGTAATAGAATACCAGCACATAACGAAGAAATATGCAAAAGGTTCCGACAACATAAAAACTTAGTAATAAAGCACTTAAATCGTAAATGGGATATAATGTCACTGGAATCTTATCGAATATATCGAAGCAGGCATGATACCAAGTGGATTGAGGGAAAAGGTTATACCTGCAGAGCACTTACAAAACAAGAGATTCTTGACTAAATGGAAACAACAGTGTATCACACATGGCCTTGAGGTAATTAAACTAATAGTTGAGAAGGAGAGACTCCAAATGAATGACTTACAAAAACAAATAGACAAAAACCAACAGGATTTGGATCCATATAAAGAACAAGACACATTCTTAAGACAAAATTACATCCTCAAGAAAGATGTAGAAAGAGCACAACAAATCTTGAGAAAAACTAAACAATGTAAATTCTTTCGGGATTCAAAAGATTGGAAAAAGGGCAATATTTTAGACTTTTCCCAACATAGAGGTAGAAGCTTCTCCAGAAGGAGAAGATATAAAAGCAAAAGGTAAAGGGTCTAAGGAGCATTCCACCAGCGAGATTGAAGGAGAGACATCTAGAAAGTCAGTTAGTTTTTTAGAGAACACAGAGAATTATTGACTACAGGATCAAAAAGGAAAAGAAAAAAGAGAAGAGGCCAGGAAAGCTTTCAAGAACAAAAAATGGCAATAAGACTGAGGAATCGCCGGAACTAGGGGAAATCCAAAATCCTAACCCAACCTCAGAAACAAATAATATTGTTAATTTAACGAATATATAACTGAGCCGTCAACACATCTCTCTCCTGCAGAGGGGATTTTCATTCTCACCAACAGAAGGAATGGAGGAGTTTGTAATCTATAAGGATTTGAACCTATTTTTGAGAAAGGTTTACTTAAAATTTTTATATACAAAAAGGGATGACCCCCACACTGCGGGAGATAAATTATGATGATGACTCAGTGGATGCACAGGCCCTGAAAGATCTGCAAGCCCTCCTAGATGACAATTTTAATCAGGAAGAACTCCCTGATGAACCATCCATTAATAGAACTACAACTCTTAGTAGAAAGTCAAAGACAATGCCTAACCTTAACAACAATCAACACATCAGTCTATTCAGGGACTTGGTAGAAGGAGACCTAAGATCCACGGACTGGTCAATAAGAGGTCAGGATAATTTAAACAAACAGGAAAGGGAAGCCCTAAAATAACTAAAAAATACCCCTGAACTAATAATACAAATGAGTGATAAGGGTGGAAATGTGGTACTTCTCACAGAGGAGATGTACCCAGGGAAAGCTAAACGCCTCCTAGGGGACACATCCACATATATAAAGGTTAATGACTCCCCTTATAAGAAGTTGGTAAGCAAACTAAACTTTAAATTAAGCATTGCCAAGGAGGAGGGTCTTCTAACCAATAAAGAATACAATTTTGTAAAGGTCGATCAATATAACATTCCAACTTTCTATATCATTCCAAAAATACATAAGAACAGAAAAAAGACCCAGGTAGACCCATTGTATCAGCAGCTGGTGGTCCTCTAGAACACCTTGGTAAATATCTGGATGCCCTTCTAAAAGATATTGTATTAGCACTCCCATCATATTTGAAAGATACAGGGGATGTTCTACAGAAAATTCCAAAACTAACAATAAATGAAGGATCAATCCTTGTGGGCCTTGATGTTGAGTCCCTATATACCTCTATCCCACATCAATGCAGGCTAAAAGCGGTAATGTCGTTCCTGGAGTCTCTATTCCCCAACTCTGCAGCTCAGAATGAATTTATCCTTGAACTCCTGGAGTTCACATTACAAAATAACCTTTTTCAATTTAACGGGTGAACTACAAACAAATCAGAGGCACCTCAATGGGAGCCCCCTGGGCACCGACATATGCATGTATGCATCTGGGCTCATGGGAGAAAGAAATGGTCTACCCACACCACATGTATAAAAGCCATGTTAAACCTTGGCTTAGATTTATTGATGATATCATGGTGGTGTGGGCAGGCTCAATAGACCAGTTAAAGGAGTTCATATCTGATTTAAATGTAAATGACAGAAACATTCATCTTACTTATACAGTGAGTGCTGAGGAAATTCAATTTTTAGATCTGAGGATCCAATTCAATGGTAATAAATTAACAACTAATATATATAGAAAATTAACTACAGCAAATACGGTCCTCCACGCCAGTAGTAACCATCCAGAAACCCTAAAGCAGGGAATACCAATAGGTCAATTCCTTCGTCTTAAAAGGAACAGTACCTCTCCTGAAGATTTCAGCCAGGAATCTACGGCAATGTACAAATGGTTCAGAGAGAGGGGTTACTCTCATAAAAACCCTAAAAAGAAGTCTATCAATTGCCAATAGAAAAACCAGAGAGGAGACACTTGCAGGCACCAAAAGGGACAGATCCGACCAAAGAGTCCGCATGATAACACAATTTGGATCAGGCTGGAACACACTAAAACACACTCTTAATAAACACTGGCATATTTTACAATTATGCCCTATACTTTGTGATATAGTTGGCCCCTACCCGTTAATGACAGCACGGAGAGCCCGTAATTTAAGAGATCAATTGGTTGTCTCTAACTTTAGACCAAGCACCCAGGAGACTTCATCTAAAAGAGGCAAACCAAAGGGTATTTTCACGTGCATCTAAAAGGGGCAAACCAAAGGGTATGTTCACGTTTGCCCCTTTCTGCACAAATCAAAAGAATTCTCTAACTCAGCAGGAACCATGACTTATGACATCCATCAATTTATAAACTGTAATACCACAAGGGTCGTATACCAGCTTGAGTGCCCATGCAATAAATTCTACATCGGAAAGACTAAGAGAGAACTCCGAGTGAGAATAGGGGAACACCTTAGGGATATAAAAAATAAAGACAAAGAAAGTCCCCTCGCACAGCACTTCACTAAAGGGATCCACAGCAGGTATTAAAATCCAAGGAATTTATGTATTGAGTCTATCAGCATGCAGAGGTGATTACAACACTGTACTCCTTCAAAAGGAGAAAATGTGGATATACAAATTAAGTAAGTTGGCCGCACAAGGTCTAAATAGTGAGTGTAACCAGCAAGTTTTTCTGTGAAAGTCTGTCCTTTGAAACAGGAACAGAAAAATATATAATACGTATCCCCTCTGCATTCTGATAAGACTTACTACTATCGGCACAATTAGCCCTGGGAAAATAGGCGGGGCGAAACGCGTCTTGGCAATGGGCACCTAGCTGAGTCTTCACCTGCATGTCAGGTAACACACTCTGGTGTTAAAACGGAGACAGCATCAGCTGCGATCACATATGAAACTGCGGTGAAGATATCGAAAACGCCTTTGAACTCCTTATCACCATTGTGCGGGACTATATCCTAAACCAGGAAGTAAAATTCAGATGAGGATTTTTCTGATCCAGTACTGATACATAGTACCTCACCGCGGCTGGTAGATACAAAAAGCAATTACTTGTTACCAGCTACACCGGCCATTGGAACATTTCCCGCAGTGGAAACGACTATTTGCAGCTATAACTTTCATTAACATGTGCTGCATATTCCCGTATTTGGGTGATCGCTACATCACTATTTGCTGTCAGCTTCAATTTAATTATTGAGAGCTCCACCGGTTCTATATTTATTAATTCTCATCAGCTGGTCCATGAATGTATGCATGATATGAGTGAGTGAACGGTTGTATAAATTTTAAATCAGGTTTTTCAGGTGGTGGTGTTGGTATGTCATGATACCCTGTGTTGCAACTTTATTGAATAAAATGTATACTTTTATATAATAGCTGACACTCCGACTCTCAACAACTGTCCCTGATTTGATCACCTCCAGATCATATCACCCTTTTGTTAGCAACTGCCCTACTGCTTACTTATACTATTGTGCTACTCCTATGCCATTCAGTGTTTTTTGAAATAAGCATGTTTTAACCACTTGCAATCCGCCCGTTGTAAAAAAACGGACGTACGGCACTGCAGCATTGGTGGGTTGCCCAGGCGGCTTTTTTTATTCTGCTCGCGCGCGCCCCCTAGCGGGCACGCACGGGCAGTAAAGACCCGACCAATGCAAACACCCGTTACCGAGTGTTTCACATATAGACGATCGGCGGCTCCATACCCCGCCGATCGTCTATATGTGCTCGTTTTTTCGCCCGTCAACCATGTGTGTTACATCACTTCCGCATTCACCTGTCAGTCATCTGGCTGCTATAGCCAGAGAAAAGAAGCTGATGAAGCAGATCTCTGCTTCATCAGCTTCTTTTGGGGTCCACAGGTGACATTAGGGGTCCTAGAGACCCCTAATGTCTCCATAAAGAGGACCTGTCAGTGTGCCTTTGCTATTATATAGGGGGATTGTTATCCCCCTATATAATAGCAATAACAATAAGTGCAAAAATATATATATATAAATAAAAATAAAAAAGTCACATATAAAAAAGTAAAATAAAATAAAAGTCACATATAAAAAAAGTTAAAAAAAAACCCCCAAAATGTTTAACTCCCCCACGTTTACGCAGATATAAACGTAAATATGCGTCCGGTGCACCAGCGCACAAAAACGACAATTGCACTACACACTTTACATATCACCGCAAACGTCGCAGTGAGAGCAATCATTTTAGGGCCATCAATAACTGATAACACTAAACTGATGAGCGGTAAAAGCTTTTAAAGCATCGCCTATGGCCAATTTTGGGTATTATTGTTTTTTGAGGTTTCGCGCGCGCACGCAATTTTAAGGCTTGACGTGTTTGGTGTCTTTTTACCCGACGTGACCCCGTCTTTTATATTTTACCAAAAAATTGGGTAATAATAAATGTTTTATCATTTAATATAGAGGAAACTGTTTTTTTTTTTACATTTCGGTAATTTTTCCTTAATATAGTAAAAAATAAAACCCCAATGGTGATTAAATGCCACCAAAAGAAAGCTGTATCTGTCCCTAAAAAATGGTATAAAATGAATTTCAGTACAGGGTTGCATGACGGAAGAAATGTCAGTCAAAGTACCGCAGCGCTGAATACTGAAAAATGGCCTGGATGGGAAGGGGGTTTAACACCGCGGATGTCAACTGGTTAAGCAAAGAGAATACAATTAAAAATACTATACCTATTACTGACCATTGCTGCTGATTTTATAGCTTTCTATGTGTTATTTTTGAGATTTATTCATTCAACAGTGGCAACTGCCCCAACTGTGAATAAAATAGGCAAAGGGATTAGAAAACTCAGGAAAAATTTGGTTTGCAGGGGTTCCACTGGGGTCTTTCAATGCAGCTTAAAAGGCAACAATAAAACTATAAAAGTCATTAAAATTACATGCATCAGGATTCTTTAACCCTTTTACTGCCAGTGACATATGCCTTACAGCGCTGGCAGCGGACCCCTGTAAACAACTGTTGGCTTTACACTGAAAGCTATTCTGGTGGCCGAGCTGCCACCGGATCGCTTCCAGGGACCGGTAAATGGAGCTCCACCCCCATCTGACATTCCCCACCTTACTTGCAGGGCTCCACTGCTTCTCCTGTGAGCCCAGGAATTGCTTATTGGGCTTCAGCAGGTAGCAGGGAGAGAGACCAGCAAACATCCATGCGCTGATCTCCTCACTACTGAATAAAGTAGAAAGCGATGCTGATTGCATCACTTCTGGCTTCTCAGCTGTCATCATGGATGACAGGTATGGATAGAGATATAATACTATGAAAAATATTATACTGACTGTGTATGTGACTGACAAAGACATCAGGGGATAGTCAATATGTGGGCGTGATTTCTTTACTGAAAGATCTTTCTTTACCAGTTTTTCTCAGTTTGAGGTATGCATACCCCTGGGGGCTTCCTTGACAAATGTCAGGACAATTCCAATGCGTTGGATCACTCCTCAGGTTGCAAATTGAAAGAACTGGTAAAATAATGAGATTGGTGGACAGTGTTTCCTATGATAATATTTTATATTACACACTATACTACAGAGATACTAGAAATGCAAACATAGTTACATAGTTAGTCAGGTTGAAAAAAGATGCATGTCCATTAAGTTCATCCTAAAGAGATATGGAGAAAAAAAAAAAGAAAAGCCTAAGCAGAACACAATGCCCACAATTACCCACAGTTGATCCAGAGGAAGGCAAAAAACCCTGTAAAGCATGGTTCAATTTCCTCCAACAGGGGAAAGCAATTCCTTCCTGATCCCATAAGGCAATCAGATATTACCTGGATCAACAATCTCTGATGCTTAATATACCTATAAGAACTCAATATCCAGTAATATTCTGTGCATTTAGGAATACATCCAGATTTTTTTTTGTAAACAATTAACTGAACCAGCTCCTGGGGGAGCCTATTCCACATTTTCACAGCTCTAACTGTGAAGAATGCATTCTGTATGCAAAGTTTAAACCTCTTTTCCTCCAGACACAAAGAGTGCCCCCTTGTCCTTTGCAGTTACCTTAAAGTGAATAATTTTGCACCAATCTCACTCTATGGACCATGTATGTATCTATACATACTGATCATGTCCCCCTTAATCGCTTCTTCTCCAGAGAGAACAAATTCAGGTCAGTTAATCTTTCCTCATAGCTGAGCTCCTCCATGCCTCTTAGGAGTTTAGTGGCCCTTCGCTGCACTTTCTCCAGTTCCACAACATCCTTTTTGTGAACTGGTGCCCAAAACTGAACTGCATATTCCAGATGAGGTCTTACTAATGGACTGGCCATGAGGTAGATAAATCTCCCAGGTTTGTATAAACAGTTATTGCTTATTGTACTCCTATTTGAAGGAATCTGGTTGCCACAGAATGATGGCTTGATGTATTAAAGTATTTTGTGCTTGGCCTCACAGTAATCTAGATGATTTGGGTTTTCAAAGAAAGTTTCGAGAGGCAATTTGAATGCAGCAGAAAATTATATAGCTCATTCCTTACTCCTAGATGTAGGGACTGGAATACAAATTATATATTTTTTTTCTTTAAGGTGGAGTTGTTTGGCAGCAAAAGGGGTGACTGTTGAAAATGGCTATCACTGACACTAAATTACAGCAAAATTGCATAAAACGTGTAGCAAGAAGATTCTCATTAACTATGAATAGCTGGGAAGTCTGTTTTTTCTGTAAAAGTTGATATTTTACTACAAGCACAATGATGAAAACCAGAAAGCCCTTAAAAGAGAACTATAGGGTAACCGTTTTATCTCATGGTTCCCTTTAGGGTCACGGGAGGACATATACTAATCTCCTCCCATGACCCAAAGCTTAGTATTTAGCGGGCTATTGCCACACTATATACTGAGAGCTCCTCAGCTGTGACGGATCCCGACAATACTGTCGAGATCCACCCAGCTGGCTGATTGACAACAGGCTCTGCCTATGTAGAGGCAGATCCAGCTGTGCCCGCCCCCTCCCCCATTCCGTTCCCTTAATCAGGATCGGAGGATGGGAGAGCGGAGGGGGGGGAGTGTGACTGATAGTGACCACTCTAAGCAGGGAGATGATCGGGAAGTAGGCGAGCGATGGTATGTGTTCACTCACTTCCCCATCTATAGAGTCGATGTGTGACAGTTTCATTGTCACACATCGGCTCTAACTATGGGGATAATTGTAAATCGTTCGGCCTCTGGAATGCATTGGAACATAAGCTGGCCGGCTCCCTGCGATAGTGCTTGCAGTATTTTTGCAGATCGCACTGGACAGGAACGCAGGCACCAATGTGCCTGCGTTCTGGGTGCGGATGATCGCATTGTGTGCGGGTGACTTCAATGCACCTCCACACCCCCTTCCGCCCCTGAACGCAGGGAGCCAGGCCGGCTTGTGTTCCAGAGGCTGGATACTCTGGAATGCAGCCTTTGTGGTGTGAACTGGCCCTTAAGGTGCATAAAATTGCAAAACAAAGAAAGCAGATTGCGTTTTCGCTGTAAAAAGATTGGTTACCTAAAAAAGGACTGTTCAATCTGGAAAGCCGAGCAGCAAAAGAGAGCGGCATCTACAAGAGAAAGAGCTAAGGCAGCTACAAAGTAAACTGCAGCCACATCATGGAGCGCTACCTTTAAAGTGACTCACTACAGTATCCCACGCGGATGGTGCATCAACTCAAGCGCAACAAGTCACATGACTAGCGATGAGACATTCTTAACACAAATTGATTTCAGTGCAAAGGAAAAAAGTCTTCTTAGCAAACGGGAAATGTATTACTGCAGAAGGTAATGGTCAAGGATTGTTGAACTGCATCACACCATCAGGGGACAAGCAGAGTATCCCCGTGAAAAATGTACTGTATGTTCCAGATCTAGTAGGAAGCATTCAATCAGTGAAAACCCTTGCTAATAATGGTCTAACAGTTAAATTCTGAGGTGAAGAATGTACAATTCGAAACAAACAAATCCTCACAAAAGGAAAATTGGATGAACAACTGTACAGACTCATTACCGCAGAAAAACAAGTCAAGACAGCCACTCATAATTCACACAACAAATGTATCCATCTATGGCACAGATGACTAGGGCACCAAAACCTAAAAGCCATAAAAGATATTATAAAAAGAGAGGCTTATCATAAGATATAACCGTACTGCCCTGCCAAATGCGTGTGACATGCAAATGTTGTATGGAAGCAAAGACCACACGTACCCCACTTCCGCAGGCCACAGAAGGACCATGCACCCCATGGAGATCATACACAGCGACCTGTGCGGACCAATGAAAACTCCCACATCAGGAGGGAACAGATATCTTATGACTTTCATTGCTGATTATTCCAGATACACAACACCTTATTTGATTAAGCAGAAGAATGGAACATCAGGAAAACTTCAAGAGTTTGTAGCCATGTCCAGCAACAAATTCCAACAGAAACCATGAATTAGTACATCAGACCCTCACACCATACACTGCTGAACAAAATGGTGTAGTAGAACACAAAAATTGCACTCTTATAGAAATGGACAGAAATATGTTGTCAGGCGCCAACCAACCTACAGACTACCATCAAAAGCCATTGAAAGCACCCCTTTTGAAATTTGGAATGGATCGAAGCCTAGCCTGGGGCACATCAGAGTGTTTAGATGTAAAGCTTAAACCTATATTCCAAATGAGAAGTGATCCATATACTGTCATATACTGCTAAGAAACATAGCATACTCAAATTAACATCATAGAAAGACATAGAAAAATTACCAAAACGTGAAATAATAGAGATCAACAGCAAAAGAAGAAATAAAATCACTCCAAAAAAATAAAACCTGGACACTTACAGAGCTTTCCCCATAGCAAAACGATAGGAAGGAAATTTACTTTTAAGGTAAAGCTCGATGCAGTCGTAAATATCCACAAATACAAGGCCAGATTAGTTGCCAAGGGATACTCCCAGGAATTTGGAGAAGACTACGATAAAACATTTGTTTCCATCGTAAAACACTCCACCATCAGAACACACCTTAGCATTGTAGCAGGTAGGAGCATGCAAGTGAAAACATCTAGACGTTAAAACCGCTTTCCTATATGGAGACATTAAGGAAGATCTCTGCATGAAGCAACCACCAGGGTTTGAGCAAGGACACAACCTTGTGTGTAAAATCCATAAAAGCATCTAAGGACTGAAGCAACCTACAAAAATGTGGAATGAGAAAGTGAATTAAATACTCACAAAGGAGGGATTCACAAGAAGCAAAGCAGTTCCTTGTCTTTATTCTAGAAATCAAGACAGATGGATATACATCCTAATTTATCCTTCTTTTTTTGCCCTTGCTAATGCAATTATTTATCTGAGCTTCTTGATTTGTTGTGCCTATTTAAGGGGAAACTATACTGGTCTTAAGTCAAGATATTTTTTTTTACCTTTTTGGATAGATATTAATAAACACCAATCAATGCAGTTATTCAATATTATTAAATTCATTTTTGCAGCTGCTATAAGTAACTAAATTGTACATCATTTGAGGCTCTTGTAATCCCCTGTATATCATCACTCAGACTGGAAAAGAGAAGGACTGTTCATGGGACCAATTAGATATACTGCATTCACATATATGTGCTAACAATTACCATGCTGATAGGACGAGATAGCAGTGAAATTACTTTATCTGTCTGTTGGTGCATCTTGTCTAACCAAAGTCTGGTGGCAGGGAGATGACCTATCTGCCTATCTGCTTTGGTTAACTGTGGTAGGGAAAAGTCAGGACACCAATCTGGCTGTTTACCTTGAGGTCAACCTTAAACAAAGGATCCTCAGAGCAATATGGATCAGCTAAAAAAAAACAAAAAACAGCAGACATGTTCTGCTTTGAATGATTAAAACTTTCGATCAAGCTGTCTGATACTGGAGGAGTCACTTATATGTATTTTTAGCTTGAGATGTTAAGTTTTGTAAACAACCTCCTTCTCACAGCAGAGCCAACAAGGATACATAGAAAAATATGTGTAAAGGCAATTTAGAGCTTATTAACATTATACCCTAAATTACAATACACCATATAATACTATGTACATTAAAGATAATCTCTGAGTTTAGGTTTTTGTTATTTCTTCTGCAGAACATCTGGCCTACTATTCTTTTTTTTGGGG
>NW_017306708.1:189640-251720 GCF_000935625.1 Nanorana parkeri
TTTTTTCGCCAGACTCTGTTGTCTTTGTTTTTTTTTTGGGGGGGGGGGGGGGGGGGGTGGCTGCATGCATAGATAAAGTTCTGGATTTTGAGGGGGACCCCACACAAAAAAAAGAAAACAAAAGGTCATGAATGATGCCATGGTGACCCAGATCAACTCTGATGTGTCTTCTGCCTACTCCTGTCACAACTGACAACTGCCTAGCTGGCTTTTGAATGTAAACAAAAAAAAGAAAACAGTCAGGAATCCAGGGTGAGGTAATTGACCAAATATGATCTTTATAGCAGCCGGTTGCAGAGCTGTCATTTGCAGTGGGAGTATTGGCATGAAAGGATAGTCTTGGCATGGGTTGTTGTGTCCGGCAGGTCGTCGTTTATTGTGACTGGCGTTGAATTTACATTGTGGGACAATGGTTTTTGTTAAAAAAAATTTTTTAACCATCAGCGGTATGCATATGTACCTTTGTTTGTGCTGTGCAGCATGGAGACCTCGCTGTCCGTCACAGTACAATCGGGAGCCAGTGAGACCAGCTCCTAAACACGTGTTCACTGTAAGGGAAGCATCCATTTAACTCCTTCTCTGTAAACACAAAGATGCAATGGGAGTGAGTTACTAAAGGCAAATAGGCAGTTCACTTTGCAAAGGAACTGGCACTTTACATGGGCATTTTCCCTTAGCTTAGTGAAGGTGGTAAATTTTCACTTTGCAAAGAATACCCAATCATGTACTAGGAACATTTTTTTTTTAAAACAGTATTTTTGCTTGCACGTGATTAAGTGGTGGCAGTCTCTAGAAGAGAAGCGTTTTAAAAAGCAATGTCTGTTAAAAAAATAAATACAAATAATGAAGATAAAACAGTTAGGGTTTTTTTTACAAAGCTGCTGAAGGCAGCCGAGTGAATGACCCAGCCAAAGTGAACAGAGCCGAACGACGTTCGGCTATTCACTTTAGCCCTGTACGGCTGACATCAGCTGTACATCAGCTAAAATCAGCCGTACATTGGCTGCCTTCAGTCAGCCGAACATGCTCTGCATGTTTTTTTCTTGAAAAAAAACAAAAAAGGATCCACCAACGTAATACTAGGGTCAATCATGACATCCAGCATTGTGCACAACGACAGCGACTCGATGAAAAAAATTACAAAATGTTTTTAAAAATAAGGAAAAAAAAGCCACTGAGCCATCCGCACGCGACGAACTTCTGCCACAGAATTGCATTCTGACAGATGCCGGCAAAATATAAACAATTGGGCGAAGCTAGCGTTGACATCCCCGCTAGCTCCGCCCATCTGTTTACATTTGCCCGACACCTGCAGGTCCCAGACAAATCAAAAGATATGGGCGGAGCCAGCCATGACATCACGTCTGGCTCCACCCAGCTGTTTACATGAATTGATAGCCCAGTGTCCTCGAGGACACCAACCGGGTGGAGCCAGCTGTGGCTGGCTCTGTCCAACTGTTGTCCTTTGTGGGAAGAACGGTTGGCTTCGGCCGATCTTTCTCCCCGCTTCGGGTGTCACTATGGCTCATTGCATATGTGCATATGCTTTCGGGTGTTCGGGTGTCACTATAGCTCAGTGCATATGCGTTTGGTTCGGCTGAGTCACTCGGTTGCCTTCAGCTGCTGTACGGGCTATTTTGAATAGCCCGTACAGCAGCCCTTCAGTTCTATGGCTGGATCCTTCGGCTCTTTTGTGAATAACCCCCTTAGTTCAGGATGTGATCTTGGTAGGCATTTGTTTCAGAATAAGTGCACTGTTATTGTATTCAGGGTCGGATTAAGAACATCACGGGCATGGTGCTGAGGATTTTGGTGGGCCTTTTTCAGGAAATTGAGACGATCACCAGGGCCCCCTTCCTCCTGTCCAGGCTGTGATTTGTAGTCTCTCTACAACTTGGAGTCATTGGTGGAGCACCAGGGCCCGGTTGCAGCTGCGGCCCTGGAAGATCTGCCACTCACTCCAAGCTGTAGAGAGACTAGAAATCTTAGCAATACATTATACAGCAATGCAGAATACCGCTAGCTATAGAGGACTACAAATCCCAGTAATACATTACACAGAAATTCAGAATATCACCAGCTATAGGACTACAAATCCCAGCAATAAATTATACAGCAATGCAGAATATTACCGCTAACTATAGAGTACTAAAAATCCCAGTAATGCATTACAGAGCAATGCAGAATACCGTCAGCTATAGAGGACTACAAATGCCAGCAATATGTTATACAGCAATGCAGAATAATATGAAGCTACATACTCTGTTTTGCTCCGGGTTCCTGGCCTGATTTAGGCCAGGAACCAGACCCTTTAGGTCTGGTCGGAATGTTAGGAGGGACCCCAGGTTAAAAACTTAAAGTGCGTGGGGTTCCCCCCCCAATTCCTACAAGGCCCTTTAGGACTGGTAGGAATTTTAAGGGGGGACCCCACGTCCCCCCCCCACTTTTTGGGGGTGGGGTCCCCCCTTAAAATTCCAGACCAGATCACCCGGTGGTTGTGATGTACTGCGGGCAGGGGGGCTTATTTGCATCATGGTACTCCCTTTAATAAAGAAGGCAACCAGAAGCTGCCCCCCCTTGTGAATGAGTAAGGGGTGCTTGTACCCCTACTCATTCACTAAAGGGTTAAAGAAAAATGTATATAAACACACAACACTTTTCGAAAAAATCCTATAATTGAAAAAAACAAAAAAACAAATGTTTTTGACTATTCCTTTAATTAAAAAATAAAAAAAACATCATACAAATTTCAAAAAAGGATCCAACAAAGTAATCCAGGGTCAATCACATTGTCCGGCGAAGTCCACAATGCCACTGACTTGTCGAAATAAAAAACAATAAAAAACTGACAGCAGCCCGCAAAATGAACAATTTGACAGATGCCGGCTGAATGTAAACAGATAGGCGGAGCTAGCGGTGACATCACCAATGGCTTTGCCTATCTTTTGACATTTGGTCAGCTCCTGTCAAATTTCTATTTGGGGTTTGAAGTAATTTTCAGGCCTAAAATGTGGATTATAACAATATAATTCCTTTCTCTGTGCTGCCAAACAGACTTATTTTGTCACTCTCATTAAAACACTCTCATCCAAACCTCGTCAACAGTTTTCTACTTTTAGCTCTCTACTATATCACCCACCGCCACCACCCACTAACTCACTCACTGCCCAGGACATTGCCATTCATTTAAAAAAACAAAATAGATACAATTTGGGATCAGATCGCCACTGTGCAGTCACCTTCCCCTATTGATGTACCAGACCCACCATCACACTTGTTACTCTCCTCTTTTGACCCCCACAGAGGAGGTTATAAAGCTTCTCTCTGACACCCACCTCACCACTTGCCCCCTGGATCCTGTTCCCTCACCACTACTTCTGTCACCCTCTTACTGTATCCTACACTCTCTTACTCACATATACAATCTCTCACTCTCTACTGGCATCTTTCCCTCCCCTCCAAAGCATGCACTGGTCACCCCAAAACCCCCAAAACCCTCAAAGGACCCTACCGACCTCAACAATCTCACACCAATCTCCTTACACCCATTCACCTCCAAACTCATAGAATGCCTTATCCACAGCCGCCACCTCGCTGATAACAACCTTCTAGATCACTTACAGTCCAGCTTTCGCCCCTACACTCCACTGAAACTGCCCTCCTAAAACTCACTAATTACTTACTAACAGTTAAAAACAATGGCCACTATTCCTTACTCTTGCTATTAGACCTTTCTGCTGCTTTTGACACTGTTGACCACCTGCTCCTCCTCAAACAACTCCACTCGCTTGGCCTACAAGACTCTGCTCTCTCATGGTTCTTCTCCTACCTATCTAAGCGCTCCTTTAGTGTCACCTACAAATTAACTCCTCCCCTCCTCTTACTCTTTCTGTAGGGGTCCCCCAAGGCTCTGTCCTTGGACCCCTTCTCTTCTCTATCTACACCTTCTGCCTTGGTCAGTTAATAACCTCACATGGCTTCCAATACCATCTATATGCCGATGACACTCAAATATATCTTTCTACTCCACAACTCGCCCCCTCAGTGTCTTTGCGTGTCACTAATCTACTAACTGACATATCAGTCTGGATGTCGCAACACTTCTTAAAACTTAACCTTTCAAAAACTGAGCTCATGATATTTCCTCCCGCCTGTGCACCTTCTCCCAACTTTTCCCTTGAGATTGTTAACACAACTATCCAGTCCTCCCCCCATACTAAGGTGCTAGGTGTCATCCTGGACTCGGACCTCACCTTTCTTCCCCACATCCAATCACTATCCAAATCCTGCCGCCTTCACCTTCGTAACATCTCCAAAATACTCCCCTTCCTCAACAATAAAAATGCAAAATTACTCATCCACTCACTTGTTATATCTCGTCTTAACTATTGCAACTCCCTCCTCATTGACCTACCTCTACACAGACTATCCCCGCTTCAGTCTATCATGAATGCAGCTGCTAGACTCATTCATCTAACCAACCGCTTAGTGTTTGCAACCCCCTTCTGTCAATCCCTACCCTGGCTTCCAATAGTCCAAAGGATAAAATTCAAAATACTAACAACCACTTACATAGCCATCCACATCTCTGCCCCTGGCTGCATCTCAAACCTGGTCTCAAAGTATCACCCTAACCGTCCCCTCCGCTCTTCAAAAGACCTTCTGCTTTCCAGCTCCCTTGTCAACTCCTCCCATGCTCGCCTATAGGACTTCACTACAGCCCCTCACATCCTATGAAACGCTCTACCCCAACCTGTCTGTCTATCTCCCACTCTGACTGCCTTTAGGCAATCCCTCAATACTCATCTCTTCATGGAAGCCTATCCCACCTCAACCTAACCACTGAACTATCCCATTCTCAAACAATTCATCCCCACACAGCTACCTCCTCATGTATCACGTGCCCCTCCCTTTTAGATTGCAATCCCTCACGGGCAGGCCCCTCCTTACCATCTTGTCTTGAATTGTATTGTGATTGTAATGTCTTCCTTATATTGTAAAGCGCCTCGCAAACTGTTGGCACTATATAAATCCTGTATAATAATAATGTGTGCAAAAAACAAGAAAAAAGGCAGCGAAAAGGTCCATAAGGGGTTTAAAATATTGGGAGGGTTTTCCAGGCATAACTTTTGCTATCCAGGAGCTGATCTTGCTTTAACCAGTCTTTTATTGGAAGCCTATAATCTATTTTATGAACCACTTTAACATTTTTTCTTTTGCTATACCTTTTCATTTTTCTTCCTTGTGAATTAGCTTCTTTTAAAAGACATGGCCTGCATGACCTGTTGGTAACAAATAACATACTTCTATTAATCCAAACTTTATTTGCACAAGTGTAGTAGCAAGTTTTTGGAAATGTTGGTACTTACTTCAGACTAAGCATGAACACTTTTGATGGAAGACTTTTCTCTGTGTTGTGTTCAGTTTGCAAGCTGTTGACCTGGTGATGGCATTTGAGTTTGTGGGAGCCACTTTTTGAGGGGAAAAAAAGAAAATAATGTTTGTAACAGTTCTAGGTTATAAGAAGTGACAACATTTGGGGCTCAATTTAGGAGAAACTAGTATGTTTGCCTCATACAAAGGCTCCACATAGGGAACTACTGGAGAAAATCTCTGTGTTACATCTTGCTTGGTGATCATTGACCAGGGTTGATATCAGCAATGGTGTTCTACGAACCCAAATGCCATCACCAGGTCAACAGCTAGCAAACTGAACACCATTGGAGGACATCACTCTGTTACATCTTGCTTGGTGCATGTTGACATGATGATTGCATCAGGAATGGGCCATGCTGCTAGAGGACATCACTGAGTTTCATCTTCGTTAGCGCACATTGACTTGGAGATAGCTTCAGGAATAGGGCAGTACTGCTGGGCTGGCTTAAGGGCAAAACTGTGTTAGATTACTGATGGCATACGTTGGCCAGGGGATAGATTCAAGAATAATTCAGCAAATTCTGAGGTTTCCAAATATTAGGATTCCCACTAGTTTTAGCCTTTTGAGATCTATGGTTGCATTACCTTGCAAAAAGAAAAAAAAAAGATGAAATAATGAGTACTAAATAAAACACTAGCTATAGTATTAATATAAATGTAATCACCACAGCTACCTCATTTTAACAACTCAGTAGTATATATAATAAGTGAGTGACTGCCTCCTCGAGAAATAATACCAATTGTGTGTTAATTGTTATTCCGTCTACTATACCATTTGCTTACTATTTGTTACTCAATTATTGATATTACTTTAGGTTTTTCTACTTAACTTACAAGAGAACATGACTACCCACCATATGTCTTTTTCTTCCCGGACCCCCTCCCGCTCAGCCATCCAGTACAGTTGCATGGACAGGACACCTGCTAAGTTGTTTTAACATGTACTGCATTGATGAGAATGAAGTAGCTGATGGGGGGCTTTGGGTGTAGATGCTTGGTGCAGAGAGACAGGCATGACTTGACAGGTAGAAATAAGAGACTCACTAGGTAGTTCTCTTTGCAATTTTAGATCACTTACTTGGTGATCCAGGTGGGCCAGCCTGACACTGGACATGTCTGAATTTGAGCCTGGGTGACTGCCATGGCTCCCTCAATGTATACAGTGGAGTGAGTAAGCATAGCCACCCTTGAACATGAAGTGTGTTAAGAAAAAAAAAAAGTCTGAATAAAGAAAACTAATGCAGCCACCACATCTTAGGTATGGTAAGCTACAATATATTGCATTTTAGTCTTCGGGTTAAGATAGGCTTTAACAAAATCAGAATTTGTTGCCTGCACATGTTTTAAGTTAAGGTTAAAATCCTGCTTTTTTAAATCTTTATAATGCAATAACTATATAGAAATTTGCAACGAGTGCGGAAGAGTGCTGAGCTTACATAACATATATAGCAGCATGTAAAAATTAGTTTTTGCCATTTTGCCATTCTGTGTATTTAAAACACTTGAATACAAAAGAAATAACTAAAAGCAAGAACAGTATTTAATTCCGCTGGTTTACAAAGTAAAATTCTTATTAAAGGTCAGTTGATGCCTTATCTATCAGTCAGTTCATGTTTTAACTATGACTTTTGTCCCTGTGTTATATTTCAAGCCTCTGTATTCAAAATATTCATGGCTATGCCTGTCTTTGCAGTGTGCTGATCTCCCCAGCTGTGTGTTCTCTGGATTGCAATGATGAGGAAGTGGAACGCTGCCCTCTGGGGGAACCTTTGGGGTTATAGGAGAAATTGGCCTCTGCTGAATTCTCCACTGACAGGAATTATTGCCAACCTCCTGACCTCTAGTTTACTCGACCAGATTAGCTGAGTGCTCCTAAGGGGGATCAGAGTGTCCTGTGCAGTGCAAAAGTACATACTTCATTATGTCTAGCTTGTAAGCTACAAGCAGAAAGGGACAGGACACCAGTTCACAAACCTAGGAGCAAATTCAGTAATCAATAAATAAATAGGTACCTTAATGCACAATAATGCAGATCTAATTTTGGAAACTTTATGCATCACTGCGGTACAACTATATAGGTAACATTTAAATCTGGAAAAAGAAAAAAAAATAATGGAAATACATGCTAGAACATTATCTGTCATTTAGCTTTATGTGTTATGTAGGTGCAATCTACAAGGTTGTCACTTATGTAAACACTAGCTAATGAGTCATTGACCTGAAATAAAGTATACAGGGCAGAATTACTCAGATAAAAGCAGATCTAATGCCAAATATTGACTTTAGGTCTGCTGCTCCACGCTGCTGCTCCTTTTTACAAACAAACTGAGTTACTGTATTTCAATACCTGTCATCTGACGTGGACACTCTCCATGTGCCACCAGCCACTGTCTTTGTTTCCGCTTCTTTGCCATGATTCCATGTGAGGCAGTAGTTCTGCTCAAGGGCTGAGGGCAGGGACTGATGTGAATGTGCAGAATGTAAATCACTTCGTAAATTGTCGGCGCTATGTAAATACCTGTAATAAATACATAAATAAAAAGAAAGTATAAGGATAGTGTCACATTCTCCTGGTATCCATGCTGGATTTTCCCTCTTGTCCACTTTCCATGTCTGATTTTCCCCTCTGTCCTAGGTGCTTGCCTGTCAGCCTAACGGGATTCACGGGGCTGCAGCCGATCTTCTCACTTCCTTTCCTATTTAGGTTCAGCTCACTTGTTACTCAGCGTTCGGGCAAAGAGTCTGTTTCCTCCTGCCGGACCCGCCTGTGTTTCCAGGGTTTTTCCTTATACACTATATTGCCAAATGTATTGAGACACCCCTCCAAATCATTGGATTCAGGTGTTCTAATCACCTCCATGTAGGGTTGCCACCTTTTCTTCAAGCCAAACCCGAACACTGTAGCGCCTCGCGGCAATTTTTTGGTAAAGTACACTATGCACATATTTTGTGATTAAATAACATTGGAGGTAATCACAAAGATGCCAGTGTGCCACAGATCCACAGATATACAATCTGTACACAGTGGTGTACTCTGGTTTGGGGCCGCCCTAGGCAAGACGAAACTAGAGCGCCCCCCCACTTAATCCGCAGGATCTCAGGGGGGCTGTGCAGGATCTGTGGTGGGCTCTGCCATAGAGCCCACCACAGATCCTGCAAAGCCCCCGAGACCCTGCAGAGCCCACCACAGATCATGCACACACCCCCTAAGACCCTGCAGACCAGTGCGGGATGTGTGGTGGGCTCTGGCCAACATAGACTCCACCACAGATCCTGTGTAGCCCACCCGAGACTCTCAGGTGGGCTGTGCAGGGTACCTTTAGCAGCAGTGTGATCATCTTACCTGCTGCTTGGTCCCCGGCCTCCTCCACCGATGGACTGGTGCTGCAGGACCCGGCCTCCTTCGCACCTCGACGGCTCTTCTATGACCCAGTGTTCTGTCAAGCATGCACCGGCTTCCTATAGCGCGATGGCACCCTGGCCCCGCCCCTTTCTGATACGACATGGTCTCTGCCTCGCCCCGCCCCCTCCTGCTGGTCCGTCTCCTCTGTCTCTTCCCCCTCCTCCACCACTGCCTCCTCGCCGCTTTTCTCTGCCTCCTTGCGGACTCCGTCCTTTGATGCTGCCGCCTCCTCCGCCCGCCCCCCTGAAGTCTGCCACCCAAGGCCAACGCCTTGTTTCCCTTGCGGCAGAACCGCCCCTGTCTGTCCATAAACAATGCCCCCATAAGATGCCAGTATGCCACAGGAAGCCAGATATGACATGGCCACCCACAGGTTTATAAAATCAAGCACCTAGGCATGCAGGCTGCTTCTACAAACATTTGTGAAAGAATGGGTCGCTCTCAGGAGCTCAGTGAATTCAAGCATGGTACCATGATAGGTTGTCTATCCGTAAAATTTCCTTGCTACTAAATATAAGCAACACATGTTCCTTGTATTTGTATCCTAAACCTTGTATAACACACGGACCCTGTGGATATTCCCCACTTTCCTGCACATTGTGTATATTCTTCTGTGTATCCAGTACCTCTGTGACACATGTTTCCTATGTGCACTCTCCTGTGCATCCTAACCAGTGCACTAGTGTCATGTATTATGTGAGGACTCAGTCCCCTTTTTTCCCACATGCTGTGTACCCTGCATCAGTGTGTCTTATACATCTGTGGTGTATTTCTTCTGCTGGTGTGCTCCTGCTGCAACCTTCCTGCAACTCTTGCTTACTGTTCTTCTGACCACTGAGTCCTGATTCCCAATGCTGTTCTGTCTTTCTGGCTTGTATGGTACTCATGTGTAGGGATGAGCAAATTTACTTTGATTACATTGATTTTTAAAGGCACTCCAAATGCAGGCAAGCAAGTCGTGAGGTTTTCTGCTGCGTTTCCATGCATGCAAAAGCAGCAGAAAAATGCATCCCATGTAGGGCTGCAGCTAACGATTATTTTCAAAATCGATTAATGTATATACTTTATTAGTTTTTTTCAGTGGTATGATTTAATGGTGAAAATTATTAGTGCCCCCCCAGTTTTGACTGTGGTATCTTATGTGCCCCCCCTATATATTGTTCCTAGAGTCGCCACTGATTGAATCCATTGTGAATCTCAAAATTTGCAAACCTAGATCCCAATCCCTTTAAAGTCTATGATGAGAAGAAACTGGAAAACAGCAGGCATGGGGTAGATGTACCAATGCAAAAATAAATTTAAAAAAATACTGTTCAGTGGGGAGAGTGGGTCCTCCTTCTAATGCAAATTTGAAGGTGACATAGGAAAGACACCTATCCTTTCAATTACATGCGTGGAAGATGCCTTTAAGCTGTATGTGTTGTTACAAAACAGTATGATATTGCGGACAGTATCAGTGACACTGCATTCCAGCAATACATAACTTAAATGAGTAATACATTGTTTTCCTCTTACATTATTGCTTGGTTTTTATATAGCAGGAGCAGCACCCCAATCTGATTCATTATAACTGGGAAAAAATGATTTTCATGTAGTTTTGGTTGTGACACCTGACTTCTTGAACCTGTGTTAATAGGCATGAGTTGACCAGTGGAAGTAGTAGCCACAACAAGTCTAAAAGCTATGAGAAATAAAAAAAACATTAAAAATTAAGCCTTTATTCCTTAACTTTGTACAAAGTGGCACATCGGTTTGATAGCGTATCTGGGCTTCTTGTTTTGCAGTACCACACTGCATTGTATTAAAATGCCAAAACATGGCTGATGTCGGTGAGCGGACATGTCTGCTAAGAGCTCCCGCAGCCGACCCGAATACTACACAGCCAGAACCGATCATACTTACCTATACTCTTCCCTGATGGGTCACAACACTCCCAGGAGAACCGACACCCCTAAAACCGCCGCCTCACAGCAGATCCCGTCCTTCTTTCAGCGCTTTGCTGACCCGCCGGACGAATCCAACATATCCGCTGATGGAGCTGAGACATCTTGTGGGGCTTCTTCCTCCTCTCCACGTGAGTCCTTGCCTTCTGCACACACTCACTCGCCCAGGGGCCCGCACGGGTCTGACATTGAGGAGGATCTAGAAGCTGATATTCCCCACTCTACCCTCAAGAGCTGTCTTCAATTACTGCCTACTAAAATTGATATTGAGGCCATGTTTGCTAAGCTAGAGTCGGCTCATAAGACTGATATGAGAGAGATACGTGAGGGCCTACAATCCTTTCATTCCCGCCTGGATGTTGTTGAGATCTCTCTCCCTCCTATCACTACAGCTGTGGAAGAACTCCGCTCTGTGGTGGTGGCTCAACACTCTCATATTGCGGATCTTTATACACATTTGGATGATCTTGAGGACCGCAGTCGCCGCAATAACATTAGGATAAGGGGCTTACCTGAAGCCACTGGCGATTCTGATTTGCAGACCTCTGTTATGGGGATTTTCAATACTATCCTGGGTAGACCGGTGACGTAACACGTTGAGATTGACCGGGTCCACCGCACCCCAGGATTCCGCAGGCCCAACAGCTCACAACCCCGTGACGTACTCTGCAGAGTACATTTTTTTGGCCTTAAATCCGAAATCCTTACCAAAGCTCAATCTCTGGGTTCCCTGGACTTTGACGGTGCCCCAATATCCCTATTTCCGGATCTTTCCAAACGCACCCTCGCCAAGCGTAGAGCCCTACGCCCCTTAACCAAAGCCTTACAGGAGGCCAATGTATCCTACCGCTGGGATACCGCTTTTAGTCTCTCGGCTAAACGCAATGGGCGCTTTCATACCCTCCGCTCCCCTTCAGATTTGGAGGCCTTCACTACTGTCATGGGTATACCCCTACCCTCATTGGGTCATTGGCCGGACCCAGATCTACAATTGCAACCTTTCGCACCTCCGAGTGATGATTGGGTACTGGTCCCTCCGAAGCCCTGCAGAGACCACAGATCAACACCTGCTTCTCCCGCCACATGAACATTCCATTGGTGACCCCATGTTTTACTCTCTTGTTGCAATGACTCTGCATCTGGATGTGCACTACACGGGACTCCCTGCCCTGGCACCATAGTTCTCCTTGGATGTCGGACTAGGAGTTATACCGTTCTCCTCACTGCCAGTTCATTTTCTACCCGTGTCCTACTGTAGCACCCTTTAATGTTAACCGAAAGTGCCTGCTTGGACCTCCTCAAGGTCTCCCACAATGGTCCATTGTTTCACTACTCCTGGACACAGGTTTCCTCTAACCTTACCTTGTTTCCTCCAGTGTTCGAAATGTTACACACCCAGTTTATGCCACCTATAAGGTTGCAGATGCTACAATTTATATATTGTATTGTTTTGTTTGACCTACCCTGTTGATTATATATATCGGTTCTTATCTTTTTTGGTATTCACGCAGTTACTGCGTGATCCAATATGTTTCGGGTCGGCAGGGACACTCTGTTGTGATTTCCCCCATAGGTATGGTTCATCGCGACTCCCCAGTAGATCTGGGACTCGCGGTGCACGCATTTAGGGTTTTTTCCCATCTGTTAGTTTTTGTACAATGTTACTACTTAATGTTTTGTTTTTTCTCCTTACATGCCTCGTTTCTCTGCTTTCTTCATACAATGTCTGTCCTCTTGTTTCTCCTTCCTCTGCTCCTTCTTTCCTTCTTCCCTCTCTCTTTGGAACGTGCCTGGGATCGAGCGGGCCTACCTACCTCCTTGCCTATGTACTCTCCCGATTCTGTCATGGCCTCTCTT
This sequence comes from Nanorana parkeri, assembly GCF_000935625.1. Taxonomy (NCBI): domain Eukaryota; kingdom Metazoa; phylum Chordata; class Amphibia; order Anura; family Dicroglossidae; genus Nanorana; species Nanorana parkeri. Next base: position 202,280 of record NW_017306708.1, read on the forward strand.
AATTTTTGTTCCCTGAACGTGCAGGGATTCAATAGCCCTGCCAAAAGGTCTCAGATTTTATACCACCTCCATAAACAGAAGACTCAAGTCGTTTTCCTTCAGGAAACCCGATTTAAATCTGGTGTAGCTCCACCTATCCCCACCAAACATTTTCGCTCATGGTTCACTAGCAACAACCCTGACCGCAAGATTAGAGGTGTGGCCATAGGCTTCCGTACTTCCCTCCCAGTTGAGGTCACGGATAGCCTGGAAGATGACAATGGTCGCTACATCTTTCTTAAATGCCTACTTTACGGTAAGACGTTTACTCTAGCTAACATGTACCTTCCGATCTCGTCTCAAGCCCAAACCCTTCTTCCTATTTTACATAAATTAGAATCCTTCACATCTGGTTTCTTGATAGTGGGAGGAGACTTTAACTTCACTTTTGACCCAGCCCTAGACACCTCATCCAATAAATCACATATCTCCTTCTCTGCCATTAATTCCATTAAATCCCACTTGCACAAGTTACAACTTGTTGACCTTTGGAGGACCCTGCACCCTACCACAAAGGATTACACTTTTTACTCCCCTGTGCACAATTCTTATAGTTGTATTGACTACTTCTTCGCTTCCCACTCCCTACTTAGCTGGAGCCCTCTATCTCATATCGGCCCTAAAATATGGTCTGATCACTTCCCGCTCTTCTTTGCCTTGTCTGTGCCTGATACCTTTAAACGATTACCCACGTGGAGGTTAAATGAGAGTCTGCTGCGTGACCCTGTTGTGATCTCTGATATTCAGGACAACATACGTTCGTTTCAATCTGTTCATACTCAGGACCCCTCTTATCCCCGTGTAGTGGAAGACGTTGAAATGTGTTCTGAGAGGCATCTTAATTAAACATGGAGCCCATCACAAAAAGGCTAAATCACAACAAATTACGTCTCTCCTGTCAGACATAAATCCAAACCTGATTATGTGACGCTCCATCAGACAAACGCTCTGAACTCCTGCGACTTATGTCCCTCTCTCACACACGCTATCGAGATGCCACTCTCCGCTCCTTTCAGGAATTTGGGGATAAATGTGGGAAACTATTGGCATAGACAGGCCCGTACCTTTATTTCTAAGATCATCAGTCCCATAAAAGGGCGGGTCCACACCTCTGAACAAATAGCTGAGGCTTTCACCATTACTACTCTTCCCTATATAATATCACACCCACCTCTTCCTCCCCTTCCATCCATTTGACTGAGGAGATACGTTCGTACGTGTCCTCCACTGGCTGCCCAAGTTATCTGACTCCGCTATTGCTTCCCTATCTGCCCCTTTCACACTTCTAGAAATCACTGAGACTATTAATTCATTACCTGCAGAAAAAAAGTCCAGGCCCTGATGGCTACACTTCCTTTTTCTACACTCAACTGCGAGATTCCCTGTCCCCTATACTGTTGTCCACTTTTAATGCAGTCTCTGACTCCTGCCCCTTTACACCCCAATCCCAAGAGGCCCACATCAGTTTAATACCAAAAGATAATAAAGACCCTTCACAATGCACGAGTTATAGGCCAATCTCCCTCATCAATGTAGATCTCAAACTCTATGCCAAAATCATAGCCAACCACCTTAAATCATGTATTCCCTCCCTAATTCACCTTGATCAAGTAGGATTTGTCCACAGAAGGGAAGCCACAAGCCAGAGACAATACTATAAAAACACTCACACTTATGTCTTGGGCGAAGACACATAACATACCCATGTGCTTGCTATCTGTCGATGCTGAAAAAGCTTTCGACAGACTGAGTTGGCCCTTCCTCTTCGAGACCCTTATCCAGATTGGCATCCCCCCGACGCTCCTTACTAAAATTATGGCCCTTTATGATAAACCCTCTGCCCGAATAAGGATTAATGGTATCCTCTCCGATTCTGTACAGGTCCGTAATGGTACACGACAGGGTTGCCCGCTCTCTCCATATCTCTACATACTAGCCATGGGACACCTAGCGATAGCAATTAGAAATAACCCCCATATCCGAGGACTAAGACTGGGGCAAAGGGAATACAAACTAGGCCTGTTTGCGGACGACCTCCTCCTTCGTGTCTCCAATCCTAGTGAAGCCTTTCCCGCACTACTACGGGAATTACACACCTTTGGTTCACTGAGCAATTTCAAAGTGAATACCCACAAAACGGAAGCATTAAATGTCACTTTGGAGCAGGGGGAGGTCGACCGGATGCAAGCTGATTACCCCTTCACATGGCAAACGCAGGCCCTAAAATACTTGGGTATTCTCTTGCCCTCCCGTCTGGAACTTCTTAACGACTTAAACTATAAATCTCTGTTGACTTCTATCTCCTGAAAACTCAAATTCTGGTTGTCAAAATCCCATTCATGGTTTGGCCGTATGGCTTTATATAAAATGGACATCCTACCGCGCCTGCTGTATTTGTTTCAAACCATCCCCATAGCACTACCTAGATCCTTTTTTCAGACCCTTAAAATGGACTTGCTCAGATATGTTTGGAGAGGCAAGAGAGCACGGCTTAGCTATAGCATACTGACTCCTCCCAAACGGGGTGGAGGCTTTGGATTACCGCATATTGAATACTAATTTATGGCTTAACGAGAATCCTAGATGCTATTCATAATTCTTCTCACAAGGACTGGGTTCAATTGGAGAGTTCACTACTGGAGGCGCCAATCTCTACACTTTGTTGGATTGCCCCTTCCTCTAGACCTCGTACACTCGCTCTACCATTTGCGGTGTCTCCCCTCCTCGCTGTCTGGGACAGACTAGTCAGGTTTTGGCACATATCAACCTTTGATGGCCCCATGACCCCTGTCCTACATAACCCCAATTTTCCACCTGGATACTCCCGACCGTCCCTTTTCCACTGGTCCCCGGACTCACCTTCCTATCTATACATGGCCCTCACCCCCACTGGACTGAAACCCTTGACCTCTCTCGTTACCACAGAAGGACGCCGGCCTGATAGCTGGCTTCTTTATTTTCAGCTTCGGGATTTTTATTTCCAGATCCTTAAGCTGTCTGATCCATATAGATCTCCTACAGCTTTTGAATCCCTATGTCGTCTACCCTCTGGACCGCTGAATGTAATTTCCACCTTATATAAACTAATTTTGTCACTCAGGGACACGGCCCTTCCACCTTTAATACAGACATGGGAAAGAGAACTTGACTGCACCTTCCCTGAGGGAGACATATTGAAAGCATATTCTCTGACACACAAACTTTCTATGTCTACCTCGGCCCAGGAATGCAGTTATAAATTGCTTACTAGGTGGTATCGTTGCCCATCTCTTCTTCACAAATTTTCTCCTACCATCTCCGATACTTGCTGGCGTTGCCATTTAGCAGTGGGAACCATGCTGCATATTTGGTGGGACTATGCCAAACTGAGACCCTTTTGGGACAAGGTGATGGCCACTGACACCCTTTTTTTTTCTCTTCTTATTTTGTTTGTTTTGTTGCTGATTGATTGTATGCCAATATAACACGAAAAATGTATTAATAAACATTTAATCTTTAAAAAAAAAGCCAAAACATAGTGCAAATAAAACAAAAACACAACACTGCATTACCCAAATCCCCTATTCCCAATTATCCCCCAAAACATTTAAAATATTTTTATATACATATACAGTCTTCAAACACAGTTTTCAGCCAATGCCATCATTTAATAAGAACAACTCAGCAATATAGTGTATTTATTTCACTGTTAAAAAGTCCCTAAAATATTGTAGTGAGTATGTGAATAATGTTTGACTAGATCGCTTTTTAACAGGGCCAACACCAGCCATTTTTAAATCAAGAAACCAACATAAGAGTGTATTTATTTCACCGAAAAAGCCTTCAAAATTATTGCAGTGAGTAAGTGCACAGTCCTTTAACACTTTTACTAAACACCCCAACACCCCCCTTTCTTAAACATAACTGAAAAAAATAAAATAAATAAAAATATAAAATAAAAAAGCACCCCCCCAAAAAAACAAAGGAGCGTCCAGCAGCCAAACAGCAACTGAAGTTGTTGCTGACACACAAAAAGGTATATCTCTCTGCAAGCACTATGGGGAAATGTATCAAAACTGGAGCATAAGAATCTGGAGCAGTTACTGTGGCAAACAATCAGCTTCTCTCTTCAGTTTGTTCAGTTAAGGTTTGAAAATTAAAGGAGGATGCTGATTACCATGCACAGCTGTTCCAGATTTTGTCTGCTCCAGTTTTTATAAATGGGAATTTATCAAAACTGGAGCAGACAGAATCTGGAGCAGTTGCCCATGACAATCAATAATCTTCCAACTTTCATTTTCAAATCTCAACTGAACAAACTGCAGAGAGAAGCTGATTGGTTACTATGGGCAACTGTGCCAGATTTTGTCTGCTTCAGTTTTAATAGATCTCTCCCCCCCTCCCCCCCGTATGTATGTTACTTAATGTAAATATAGATGTTTTAGCAATAACCAGTAGCATCTACCTCTCCCTTAAAACACTCTGTAATCTCTCACTAATCTGCATTAGGACTGTTAGTGTGTGTTGTGTGACTGTAAATATTAGTGATGCACCGAAATTTCGGCCGCCGAAACATATCGGCCGAAAATGGCACTTTTGGTCTGCCAAAATAGCGGTGCATCCCTGCTTTCTCTCCTCCCCACTGGGCGCTGCTCTGTGTCCCAGCGGGGAGGAGAGAAACTGTCACAGGGGGCCAAACGGTGCGGGAGGAGAGCGATATTAGTGGCCGCGTCTCTCCTCCCGCATCGCTCAGCCTCCTGTGACAGATCAGGAGAGCGGCGGTGTGGGGGTAGAGACAGCTGTCGCAGGAGGCCGCATCACTCAGCCTCCTGTGACAGATCAGGAGAGCGGCGGTGTGGGGGTAGAGACAGCTGTCGCAGGAGGCCAGGTGCGGGGGAGGAGTCAGCTGTCAGATCGAGCTTCACTTATAACAGGGGCTGCAGAAAAAGAGATTGAGGACTTTGTACACATATATTGTATATATAATCATATACTGTTCACTTATATTTTGCCATCATATATTACGTGTGGCATCTTGTAATTTACACATAATCTTGTTATGTGTAGAAATCTTCCCTCCAGTGATGCCAGGTGCTCCTCACCGAGCTGATCTTTCAGTGCTGTGGATCAGCAGCTGCAAATGTAAACTATTGGCTCTACACGCACTCCTTTTCCTCCTCTCTTGTTCACTCACAGAACTTAGCAGTATTCTTTCTCAGAATGCAAAGCGATCTGTGATTCGTCTACCCATCATCCATTTACAGAACACTTTGCATTCTGCAAACCAATACTTTGCTATAGTAAACTCTGCAAGAAAATGAGTGAAAGCAAGCAAGCTCTCTCCTCTACCCAACCCCTCAGGACCCTCCCTCACCCCATTCACTTTGCAGGAAAATTTGCACTTTGCAGGGGAAAGTTCCCCTTAGCTTAGTGAGTGTGGTGGATTTTTTCGCAAAGAATTCCCAATCATGTACAAGGAAAATATAAAAAACATGATTGGGTCATGGTTCAACTTGTTTCAGTGCACTCAGATGATAGTGAACATACGTTTCTGCAATGCCTTTATATTAATATAAATAAATGTAAAACAAATATGGAAATGATAATTTTTATAAAAACATTGCAATTTACTCTAAAGATCACATTAACACTAAATCTTTCAATCATGCTACACATACTTCAACCTGATAGAAAACAAAATATGGACAGCCTATTCAACTTTTTGTCCACCTTTTTATTTCAGCATAAAAAAAATGGAAAGTGATTGAAAAATGCCGGCAAGGTAGCAGAAGTTACAGCGCAGCCCCTCTTGAGCCAATGGGTTAACATCACATATGTTGAGTTTTCAGTTCTTCCATCCTTCAGCAGAGCAGGTCACAAACTGAAAACATGTGAGGAAGCTTAAAGAGTTTTGCTTAGTTTATCTCCCAGAAAGCACTGTCTGGGGAAGGATCTATCTGTATTCTCTCAGCGTGCATTTAGCACTGATATCTCTGGATGTATCTGTCCGAACCCCACAGGATTGCATTGTAAACTTTTGATACTTACTAATGTAATTCCATCCTAATCCCCTTGACTTATTCTTCTTCAGCACTTATCCTGAAGGTTGCAGCCAAAGAGATTCTCCTTAGTTGGGGTCATGGGAAGATAGTGCTGCTTTTTAAATTCACAGTCAAATGTTGGCTCTAAGAGTTCAATTCAGTGTGACGCTTACTGAAAAAAAAGTTTTTTTCCAGAGCAACTGCCTATATCTGCTCTATAGAGCTTGTGTTCACAATAATTTATTACAACATTTTGTGACAAAAGAAGCTTATAATATATCAAAAGCCAAAACTTTTTTTTTTAGCTTTGAATAGAGTAGGGAGAGTAGTTTTTTTTTGTTCTGTGTGTGCCAATGGATGGAGAGATTACCTTAACTTCCTCTACCACAGACACAGCAGAAAGTAAACGGACTGTTACCCTGTGAGGGAAATCCTGTGACGCAGTTGCCACCATAAAAAGTACCCCAATGTAAGACTTCCCCATTTCCGGTGACAACGTAAAATTTTGGATTTCCTCTCAATTTCAGTCCCGGTGACAATGGTCACAACAAGACAAATAAAGAGTTTGGGTTTCCCTAGCATTAACACTGACGTTTCAGTACTTCAGATCTGTGTTTTGCAGTAAAATACAGTAAAACCACAATTTGTGATACACACAAAACTAAGCAGTGCAGTATTTTCTGGCTTCCTTCTTCCATTCTTCAACGACCTTGCACTGATCTTCTATTTCAGAGGAAGGAATACTGTGGGTGATTAAGACCACCACAGCAGTTCTAGTTTGGTCTGAGGCAACATGGACATCTTCATCCCTAAGCATAGGGGTAGCCTGTGGCATTTAGCCAGAATGTTCCTTTAGAGGACTCTGGTTTGAAATTGGGCAAAGAAAGTCACCTCAAAGAAGAAGGCTGCTATGTCCTAGTACCCACATAGTGTACACTGTGAAAGTGGTGTTGCAGTGGGATCATACAGGACTTTTGGAAAATCACAAGCCAGCTGAATCACTTTATGCTTTCTAGAACAATTAATGGGTTGGCTTCCAGTTCCCTGCAAGATGGAACCTGATGTTGAGCAGCAGTAAAGAACAGCGTAGCAGGGGTTTGTATTGTTCCCTGGGTACTTAAAGGATACAGAATTTGTGCCAAGGATGACTGTTGCCTTGCTGAGGCTGAGAAGGTGCCACTGTACTGTAGCGACCTCGGACACATCAGCTGTTTACAGAGCTGAGAAAGGCTCCCCTAAGCTCCTCTTCACTTCTGATTTTATTGAGTTTTCTTCACTGTCCCCTGCTGCTATGTATTGGGGGGAGGTCGGCACTGTGGGGAAAGATCTGTACTGGGGGGATCTGCACACAGGGGATGAGATTATGCTGGGAGCTTGTAAATTACTTATTCCTGACCCCTACTCCTTGTGTTATGTACTCCAAACCACTGCACTCCATGCATTACACACTTCTGACCCCTGCACTCCTTGTGTTATGCAAACCTGACCCTGCACTTAATGAGTTTTGAACTCCTAAACTCGGCACTACTTGTGTTATGTACCCCTGACCCCTGCACTCCATATGTTAGACTTTCCTGACTCCTGCACTCCACACTCCTGACCCCTGCAATCTGTGGATTACGTACCCCTGGTCCCCAGTCTAGCTGCCTAGAAACAGCCTACTTACCTTTCACAGAGCTGAATACAGCAGTGAGTTTCCAAGGTTTGGTTCGGAAACAATAGCCTAAGAAAATGTGACCAGAGGAGTAGATAATCTAAACAAATAGCCTAACAACATTCAACCAAAAATAGACTAAAACAATTGCTTCAGAACATTTGACCAGAAGAGAAAATTGCCTCAAACAGTAGCCTGAGAGCATTCAACCAGAAGAGAAAATAGCCTAAAACAGTAGCCTATGAACATTTGACCATAAGTGAAAATACCCTAGGAACATTCAATTTTTGCCCTGTTTTCACAACAGCTGGTTAATTTGCAGAGAACAAATATGCATGCAGTTTCTTTGGGAGAATAGCTATGTAAATTATTTAAACAGTAAATTGATCTCTAAGTTAAGCTGAACCTGGCTTAACTTAGAGATCAATGTGAAGTAGGGCATAGCAGGAGCTATGTGTGTGACTTTCTAGTGGCAAGGCCTATACCTATATAGACATATACCTATTGTCTATTGTGTATATTTTTCTTGTGTTTACAGCACCATGGATCTTTTGCAGGGCATGCAGCATAGTTTGCAAAGTACTGTGTTGAACGAGACATAAAGCAGTACTTGTTCTGTGTACAGGTGAAACTCGAATAATTAGAATATCATGCAAAAGTAATTGCAGTAAGTGCTGCAAAAGGGGCCCAAACCAAGTACTGAGTACATATGCATGCTTGTACTTTTCAGAGGTCCGATATTGTTCTATGTACAATCCTTGTTTTATTGATTGCATGTAATAATCTACTTTTTTGAGGTTGTGGATTTGGGGTTCTTGGGGTTTTCATGAGCTGTAAGCCATAATCATCACAATTATGACAAATCACGGCTTGAATTATCTTGCTTTGCATGTAATGAGTCTATCTCATATATTAGTTTCACCTTTTAAGTTGCATTAGTGAAATAAATGAACTTTGCACGATATTCTAATTATTCGAGTTTCACCTGTATGTGCAGTTATGTATCTCACTTAAGATAATTCTCTTGTTGTACCTTTGTATTGGACCTGAATAATGTGCCTTATGAGAGGCAGATTCTGTATTCACAGTCTGTATGGTGCCATTAGTGCATGCACTTCTTTTTCACTGCAACGCAATGCACATTGTTGAGTGGTGCTACATTACATATCTGCCGGGAGATAGCACGCGCTAAAGTTTCATACTGGATTACTGCACAGATCTGGAGGAAATACAAAAAGTACACTAATGGGTCCATTTATAAACATTTCGCAGGGCCCATTCGTTTTGTTTGAATAACGGCAAAAACAAATGTTATTAATATATATTCTATTCAGCTAGAATATATTATGATGTAATACTGCATTATGGACACTAGATAAAGTTGAGGAACATAGGAAATAAGTAGGGATGCACCGATATATCGGCCGCCAAAACATATCGTCTGAAAATGGCACTTTTGGCAAAATGCCGAAAGTGCCATTTCTGCCGATATAGTGGTGCATCCCTGCTTTCTCTCCTCCCCGCTGGGCGCTGCTCTGTGTCCCAGCAGGGAGGAGAGAAACTGTCACAGACGGCAGAGCGCTGCGGGAGGAGAGCAGTGTGAGCGGCAGGCGTCTCTCCTCCCTGCACCGCTCAGTCTCCTGTCACAGATCAGAGGAGAGGTGTGTGTGGGGGGCAAAGACCGCCAGCGCTGTCACAGGAGGCTGGCCATCGGTATGGGGGAGGAGTCAGCTGTCAGATCGAGCTCTCCTCCCCGCACCGCTTGCTCAGCCTCCTGTGACAGTGTGTCAGGCAGGAGAGCGGGTACAAACACTCAGCGATCACTGAGTGTTTGTGAATAATTGAGGACATAGTATGTTTACTATAGCCTCAATTATGAATGAATGGGAAGTGATCTACATGACCTCCTGTTCATTCATGATTGTGGTTATAGTAAAAACACTATCTCCACATGTTATAAATGAACAGGAACACTCAGTATAGAGGATTCCTGTTCATTTATAACTGGGGCTGCAGAAAAAGAGATTGCGTCCTCAATTTATTTTTCTATTTTAAAAGGAAAATATCAGAGGTCTGTTTAGACCCCCAATATTTCCTCAAAGCACCTAAAAGTAAAGTAACAAATAAAAATAAATAAATAAAAATTAAATGTAAAACATTTAAAATCTTATAAAAAATGAATAAAAATAAAGTATACTACTATAAAGCTGGCCATACACTGAGTAAATTCTAGCCAGTTCTTGATGAAATTTGCTCAGTGGGTGGCCCTGTCGGCAGTCTTCTACACAACATCCTTCGATCAGAAAATTGAGGGCGATGGGTAAAAAATTATCAGCCGATCAGCTGCAGTCACTGTTTGGGTATTTTGACAGCGGCACACCCGCCATAGTCAGAATACAACAGCCTAAGAGAACATTTGTCCATCCATGCTCTTTAGCGTGGATGTAGGCATCAATTTGATTTTTTTTGTTCTGCCTGTAGACTGAATGAAAAAAATCTAACACTGTATGGCAGGCTTAAGTGAATCGTATTACTCTCTTAAGAATATTCCATGCTGCAGCACCTGTCGGAGCAGACAAACACCTGTTTTTTAATATTCTGTCCTAGAAATAGAATGTACTCAAATCACAACCATTTAAGCTTATTTCCTCCAGCTAACATCTATAAATGAAACACATTAGAGGCAGTTAATGATGTGGCGTGAATCCTTGATATCCCATTAGGTGAACTCTAGAGAGGTCAGGGACAGATCCAGTTTCCCCTCCTCTTCTGTCCCACAAGTGTTTTTCATTTTCTATAACCAGAGGTTACAAAAACAAAAAGAATAGAACGCCAGAAACCACATGATTAATCTGTTTAACCTCGAAAGGACATTCCGCATTTAGGGGACAGGCAGAAAGTCTTTCATAACAAGGATGCAGATACAGTAAATGTTTGTAGTCAGGATTTCTGGGGGAAAAAATGTTTTTTCCTTTAGGAAGTAGGCTTTTATGGAGAGAATATACAATCTGCAGTGCAATGCACAGAACTAAATGGATTTAAAGCACATATATTTCATTTGTGGTATTCTTGTGTATTCCTGTTGTACTTGCTTCAATTAACTTATCACTCTGATGCTGTTATATAAAGAGCTTTACTATCAATAAAAGGTATGTTTACAAAAAATAATATTTTGGTTGTGGGTAGATGTTAGTAGAATATCTGACATCTCCCTTGAGAATCCAGGTTCCTGGCTCCACCCCCTCATCTAAAACATTATAAGGTTAAGAAATGGAGCCATTTTTGCTCCATTCTTCATAATCAATCCTGCTCATGCTAGTGAATGTAACAGATATAAAATTCTGCGTGGATTCATGTGTGACATAAAAGCCCAGTGAATAGACTGGAATATCTGCTTTGGGTAGATTTGCCTTTTCACGTCTGCGGTCGCATTGGATTGCTTTGCATTGTCATTGAAGTAGTGATGTCCACTAACACCTAGTGGCAGTGTCGTGCCACAGCAACTTTTTTTATTGTGTATTTTGATATATTCCCTTCTGTTTGGAGCTAGTTAATACAGTCCTGGCTAGATCATCCTTGATTTCTTATGTTTCTCTCAGTTAGTTTCAGTTCATCACAGAGACAGGGCTTAGGAAAGTCATTCTCTCCTTACACTTCAAAAGACTGGAAAAACATCCTCTGTAGTGTACTTTGTGAAATAAAACTATGTTGGATTAATGTATGTGTCTAATTAAGGAGTTAAGCTGTGTGTGGATTCTGCTGAGTCAGCACATGGCCATACTGTCTGGACAGGCAGAGATTTTAGGAGGTATGTCATTACATAAAGCAGCATTTGATACAGAACAAACCTCTTATTACTTATTCTGAGCCACCTCTCGTCTAAAATCTAAGTACTCATGTGCAATGTCTAAAATAGAATGAACAAAACTGCATAACTGATTTACCCACTGTATTTTATTTAAGCGCTAAAGAATCATATTATTTATTGTTAATAATTAGTGAAATACTGCATATTAATATTTTATATTCACCACTTGTACCCATCATGTAACAAGCTTCAGGTATGAGAAGCAGCTGGTTGAAGTCTGATTTACAGCAGCAACACGAAAAACTGCAGAAAACAAAACAAAACAGGGAAAACATATTACACATATGCTCCCTTCCTCAATCTAAGCAAGGACTTGACCATTTGGTAGACATGTGCGATTCGTTTCGATCCGAATCCAAATTCGGACTAAATTTCGTAAATTCAGACATTCGGATGCATCGGAATTCCGAATTACAGATATAACGAATGCAAACGAATACGAATTTCCGATTCCCGAAAAACGAAATAACGCAAATTCGGAATCACAAGGAAACGAAACAAATTTTTTGCCAGTGCACGTTTGGCTTAGTAAGCCAAACACAGGGTGTCTCCAAGCTTATTATTAAGCCTCAGGGCCAGAGTCTAGGGCCCTGTCATTTTTCAGGGAACAATCACCACACGTACACCTTTGTAAATGTAATATATTCCAGCTTACCAAACCTTAGGTGTGGTGACTGCATTAGTTTCCCTTTTCTGGCATATGTTTTCTTTATTTTCACCTGATTTTTTTTAAAGGTGGTATTGCCCACTCACTGTACTGTATCTATGTAGGAGCAGGGGGAGGTTTTCTGTAGTACACAGAAGAGAACTTGGAGGGCTGATAACATTAAGTCATATTTTAAATCACAGGAAGATACAAGGACACTGTATTTCTGGCAGAATCAACAAGTATTTTCTGTACTTGCCTGAAACAAAAGAAAACGAATGCAGCCACCACATCGAAAGACTGGTAAGCTGCAATATATAACAATTTGTTTTTAGGCTTAGACATACTTTTATAAATGCAGGCTCATACATTTTGGCCCTGCCTCCTATATTTATGATGAATATATCTAGACCTGCCATCTCAGTCAAGCAAAGGAATTGCATGGGAGATAATGTGTGAAATGCACAATGTAACACAAAATAGTGAGCTGTGAAAACCCAAATGACAGTATTATATACTGTCTGACTGACAGGCAGTGTAATTATTACATAACTCCTCCCTAGGGTTGCCACCTGTCTGGGCTTCACCCGGACAGTTCGGGTTACAGGCCAGCTGAAACCCAGACAGAAGATCTCAAGTCAGGGGGACAGGGGCAACCACGGGGTCCTGGTGTTCCAACTTGAGTGCATGGAGGAGCCACGGAAACGGAGGGACCCTGGAACTCAAGGAGCAGGGAGGTCTCTAAAACACAGGGTGCAGATAAGTCTTGAAGGGCGAAGGGGTTCTGCTTCAGGCAGATGTATTGCTCGATATCTCTCCTTACTCTCTCTCTCTGCGTTCTCTCCCCCTGCTGTCCCTCCTCACTCTCTCCCCTGGCTGTCTCTCCTTGCTCTAATAACTGTCTCTGCTCGCTCTCTCCCCTGGCTGTCTCCAGTGTTAACTTTTACAGCAAATTTCAATTCAGTTCAAGCCGTAGTCTTTTGTCTCAAAATGCCATTTAAGTTTTAGTCGTATTTTAGTCATCTCAATTGTTTTGGTGTTAGTCTAGTTTTGTCAACTAAATCTCCAGTAGATTTTAGTCAACTAAAATCTACTGGGTTATTTAACCACTTGCTGTCCGACCTGTTGTGAAAAAACGGACGGACGGCAAACTCACATGGGCGGGTTGCCGTAATTACACAAGGTTTTTTTTTCTCCTAGCGCGCGTGCACGGGCAGAAAAACCCGCCCATTCTTTACACCCGTTACCGGCTATTTGAAATACAGCCCATTTTTTGACCATTTCTTAAGGTGCAGGCTCCAAGGCTGTTATTTTAAACCTCACCATATTTATAAGTCACTGGCTTGGAACAAGTATGCAGCCGCGCGGATCCGCTGACATGAACGATCCCATACATTGCTATGAGGACTGTTCATGCGGGTCCGCGTGATCTGATCCGCTTCCTTCCCGAATTGCTCTCCGAGCTTTTTTTTTCCACGCTGATCAGCACGGTTTCCATACAACTTTCAATGGGGTTTGGGGAGTTTTTTTATTGCATCTCACCTCTGAAACGCAATTCAAAACCGCCTTTTTAGAAACCGCACTGATCTCTACCTGTCCTGGTGTGAATGGGGCCTTATCAGCTTTCAATAAAAGCTTTGTGCCAGTGATCAAACACCTGCTGACAAGCCTGAAGTACTCACATCACAACACAACTTTCAAGCAGCAGGCATTGTAGTCCACAGAGATAATTTCCCTCATTCAGGGCCAGTGCACACGACGTCCGGATTCTGTCCTGACCAGATCCTTGCGCTCCTGCACTAAAAATGCATCCCAATGCATCCCTATGTGTTTTATGGGCTACAGTTCTCACGTGCGCAGTGCGTTCAGGTCCAGACAGAAAAAATACTGCATGTCACATTTTGTCCGGTCAGGATACGGTCCAGAAACGCAAAACGCGTCAAAAACGCAATGCAGCTAACATACTGACAGCCCCACCCCACTTTACTGGAACGCGTAAAAAACGCGCCAAAAACGCATAGCACCGCGTCTGCAGATCTGCTCCAGATCCGGTCTCGACATTTGTGTGAAGTCTTGATGAAAAGGGTCTGTTTTGGATCCCCAAAACGCATTGGCTACTTTCCCCTAAAGTCCCCCTGACCCTAATGGAATAAAGTTTTATCGGGACTGGCACTTCAATTGCTACATTTACTGGGTTTTAGATGCTATCCATGGCTTCATTAGAGATATTTTTTTCTGCTTGTTTACCTGTTGCAGATTTCCCTTCACTTTCTATTTGATGAAACTGTTGTCAGCAGGACAGGAAGTGAGGTTAAAATTTCCCTAACAAAGCAGTAAAAATCCAACAAACGTTTCACTCCTTCCCTACTTTATCCAAAACTACAAAAGTATTTGGCTTGACATACACTTTTAAAACTTAAATGTATATGCCTTTTTTGCACACAAAGTATAAACAGAAAGCAAACACTTTATCTGAGCTTACCTTGAAAGCAGAACTTCATGAAAATATCAGCGACGACTTAGCAAGCAGCAATGGTAGGGCAATAAACACTTTGATCAGGAACATGTAATACACAAAGGTATACTAACAAAACAAAGAACTTGCTATGTAGAAAAAGGAGTATGCTGAACGTAGGCAAAGGTCATTATAACTGGTTGAATCTTATGTTTGTGTGGAGTTCCCCTTTAAAGAAGAAAACCTCAACTACTTGTTGTTGATCATTTAAAGCATGTATTTTTTTCTATACAATCCCACTTACTGTAAGATAAAGGCACTGAAGCAAATAAGAAACACAAAATATAGGAAAGGTTAAAGACAACATTTTATTTAACAAATTATATTAAGGATACACACTAATAAACTTACAAGGAAAATCCCCTTGTTAAAATACAGGGTGGCATGTAAAATAAATACAAAAGTATATATATATATATATATATATATATATATATAGTACTGCACATTTCCAGTAAGTTAAGGTCAAATGCATAGAGTATTGATAATTTCAGAGTTTTATTTTCTTAACTTTGCACTTTTCACAGCCTATATGGGATTTACAGGTGGGTAACATCATAAATAGCACATATTAAAATGTATGTATAACCAAAACATTTTTTTTCTTCTCAATTTTTATTGCAGTTTTGTCCTTGTTTATTTGTTATTTGTTCCTGTAACTATGTCCACCATCATTATGGGAAATGCAATATTTTAGAGATGTCACAAACAGGAAGTCATGCTAAATCTGCCAATGGGGATACCTGTTTTAGTAGTAACTGTTTTGGAGAGGTATTCCCCTCACTTCGTAGTTAATTTATCTTCCATCCTGTATCTTTGGGACAGGAAGTAAAGGGAAATCTTCGCAATGAGACACACAGCAGAAAATAAACTGACATAGGTTGCAACCATTCCTCACTCTATCCGAAACAAAAACCAATTGGCTTTACATACACTTTTAATATTTGATCATTTTGTTTGGCATTTTACATAACCAACAAAGGCAATCCAAAAAGATGTTATCTGGAACACTGATACTATTACAACTACCCTGAATATTAGCATAGCTTTGCACTTTGGCACATATCAAGCTTCAGCCTATATGCTTTCTTTTATCTGGTCCCTGCAGGAACATACAAATCAGATGAAATCTGATACCTGAATGGGTTCTGTCCACGCACTGACATTAAAGGGGGTCCAAAATGCTTTTGTAAACAACAGCTGGACTCCTGTAGGGTGCCAATCATAAAGAACCATGATCATGTGGGGTTACTACTAATCAGGGATTGAAATGTTGCCGCTGTTCAACCTCCAGAATGCTCTATGATCAACTGGTAAATATGTCTTGAATCAATGCCAATCTAAGCGATCTGCATTCTGTAACCTCCTAAGCTGCCCCTAACCTAAAGAGCAAACACTTCTGTTGCAGGTCAGACTTTAGCTTTTGTATCTGGCAAATCAGTAGAAGGTTTTCAAGAAATAACCTTCAGAAAAGTCAATCAGCTTGTTAGAATACAACACTAATTCCTCAGTTATACCACTGATGAGGAAATGTCCAAAAAATCAGCTGCATCTATGAGAAAGGTAGGCAGAGGCTATTATACATCAAGATGTCTTTGGCCATGGATGAAGGGGTGTGGGGGAGTGTTTCTGGAGGAGGGCACCCTAGAGGTTAAGCATGCCATGTGAAAGTTGCAGATCATGGCAAACCCCACCCACCCTCTGAAAGTGGCAAAACTCAGCTTTAAAGTATTATTTTAGAAACCAGTAAGACTTACAGTGTGAAGATTTCTGTCTGCAAAATATGCCCAATTCCAGAAAACCTGCCACTTTTTGAATAATTTCAGAAATGTTGTGGATGTCTAACTTCATTGTATGGTTTCCCAATTTAATGTCAACAGGCAGCATGTATATTGTGCTATTGTAATTAGATCTACAGATCATGTTCAGCTTTATGCCCCACTACTGTCACAGCACACAGAAATCGCATTATAAACAGTAACAAAATGTATTTCTTCTGAATGCCAGTTTCTTGACAAACAGGACAACATTATCACAAAAATTCTGTCAAATCATGACTCACCATTGAATACATAGGGCCCATATACACTTGCCCGTTCCACGCACATGTGCATTGAGTTAAGGAAGCCTATGCAAATGATTGAGTAGCCAACCCACCAGAATGGACAAAAAGAATCATATGTAGCACTTTTTTCTGCAGTGAACCACAATGCATGTCATGTGTGTCAGAGGTGTGTTCAAAATGGGCTGGGATGCCCATGAAAATGAATGCAATGCACTATCATGCGCATGGTGTATTAGCATGTGTTGCAGTAACATGCACATTACTGCTATGTAATAGAACAGATAGGTGTAAATGGGCACTAATAGTTCCATGTGTTAAACTGCCCAGTCCTCTGTCCTTGACTTTCAATACTCTAGGCTGCTGTGGTCACAGGGATAATAATAAAGTGTTTGGTGACACTTCATGTTAGCAGGACTGTACACCTTCTATGGTAGCCACAAACTTCTGTGACCAAGCCAGAATTCCCAAGAACAACTGAAACAACAAGCACCATTTAAGTTCATGTACTAAAGACCTTATTTTTGTTCCCTCCTTAAACTTACTTTGTCACAGCACATATGAAAGAGTATATACTATTGTTTCGATTCAGAGGACAGAAGAATGGTTTATAACGGAGCTAGTCTATTATGCATATGTACTATAAATATGATCATATTTATGATGCCTACTGTAGTCTTCCATCTCCTTTCTATTTACTGTACTTTTTAAGTGTACAGTCCAGACAGAGAGAACACAGTACAGAGAGATCACAAATGTGTGTATGCATGCACCAAATCTATGTAAAATTGAGATGTAGTGCATAAATGTACACGTTCATTTTCAAGACCACTCTAGAACACCAGGTTGAATCTTATTGGCTGCTATGGGCATTCACTCTACTTTTCAGTTCAGCTTGCTCTTCCAAATGTCATTTGAAAGCAGAATCCCTCTTGCTAGAATATTAGTCAAACTGTGCTTTAACCTGAAAATGCTCTGTTTTCTTTATGAGGAATAGAAAACCAGCAACACAAAGATGCATTTCCAAACTACAAATTAGGGCAGAAAATAAGTATTGTTACAGTACAAATTGCATCTTCATATTCAATTGCAAGTAATGGTTACAAATGCAGCTAAGGATAACTATACTTTTATATAACTTATTCCTACCTGCCTTCCCCATTTAAGCTATACTCACTTCTCATCAGTGGATGACTCAGTCCAGGAGTTGGGGGCCTATGCTGAACAGTGTGTTGGTCCCCATCTTAGCTGTTAATTGTGCCTAAGCAGTGCCTGAAAATTAAAATTTTTGCCTAGAATTACTCCTGCCAAATATTGTACTATTTCCCATGTGTCTGTGCACTCCTGTTGTGTAGCTTATTAGCTTTATAACTGCAGTGAGTTCATCTATTGCATTGCTGCTATTGACTGCTAGCCTCAAACGAGTTGGTATGAGATTTGGTGTTGTCACTACTGTGCTGCTCACTGTTCTCCTGAGGGCTTCTTGGAGAGAAAGCTGTACATGAAGACCCAAAGTGCAAGTATCTCCCTGTTTCTGTGGCCCTGTACTGTTTGCACCTCTCCAGCATTTTCATCAGAGTGGTATCTCTCACAGGAGGGAGAAAAGCCCCGCTGCTCTACCAAGATAGCTGCCTCCACACAGAGAGATTGTGTGGAACAAGCCATGGATGGTAGGTCACTAATAGGAGTCATAAAAGCAATATGGGTTAGGACATAAAAGACTAGTCAGACCTTTGCCCTCTGCTTGCTTTTTTAGGTCACATGATCCACAGAACAGGTCTTCTTTTGCAGAATATACAGTCTTACTCAATAGAGTAAAGAACAAAACCATTGAAGCCAATCAGAAATCACATTTTAATGATCCAATGTCATTAATCCATTTGGTTTCCATGGGCTGCTGTACTTTATACATTATAAATGAGCCTTGGACTAGTTCACCAAATGAGTCCAAATATGCAACATTATTGGAGGAGTAATATTTGTCTTTATTTCACATTGGTACGCTCTCTAGTATACTCCAGTCCCAATGAAACCACAACAAGTTAATATATTTCAAGATCAACTAATTCAGCAGGTTCATCATCTTATTATTAAAATTACTGAATACATTTCTTTTAAAGTCCATTTAATATTTAATTAAGAGTCCAGCTCTCACACAGTATTGTATTACAGCCTGCAAAACTGATGCTCATAAACCTTCAGCGTTTTTAATTTAAAAGTCTAATTACAAGAAATCTGTAACTTATGAGATGTATCCTGTTATGTGTTTTCTACAAAAATAATTTTACATGCACAACAGAACATCTGCCTCATACTCTGTGTCATACATCTAATCTGTAAAATCTGCCTTGGCATTCATAGAACAATATCAGATCTTATTTGTGCTTTCATTTCATACACAAAAGCAGGGCTAAAATGCATTTGCGCCAAAGAAGTTAAGCAGGCGGCTTAGAAGAACATTCTTTACTTACTAAATTAGAAACTTTGCATCATAAAGGTTCAGTCCATGAAAAACGTATTTTAGTTATTGGCCAAGACTATAGTGCTGAACTGAAAACTGTCTTCTTGTATCTATTTTAGAGGGGGGTGGTCCCCATTGACACCCCTCTTCCCATGGTAGTATATACAGTATTTGCATTATGCAGCCTTTCCTATTATATCTGCTTTTCTTTCTTGATCTGTTGTCAATGGGAATGAATCTCAAAGGCATTGCATTGGGTAAGCTCTCACTTTTCAATGCATTTGACATGCTTCTACCACAGTGACCTTTTAAAGATCAAACTTTATAAGTACAATTGCTGCTGATCACATACATGAAATTCAAACACGTTATAAAACATGTCAGCTGCAATATACATGCATTGATCAATTTTTCCTGTAAAAAACAAACAAACAACAAAGATGAGATTCTAAGTCCAAAATTTTCCGGCATTTAAACCAGAACTGATTGGACAATGAATAAGTGGCAGTAAATTGATGAGGTCATCCCTGTACCCTCCCCTCCTATAGGCATGTCTGCTTTGTGAGGGACAGCATTGTAGACTCCCCTGGCCCTCCCTCTTCCCAAGTTCACTGCTATGGGTTGCTGAACACCGCTGCTACACTTTGCCTTACTTTGTTAAACAGGCACATTGGTGTCTGAGACGCCTTGTCCATATGAATAGTTAATATGTACTTCATAAAACACCAGGAGTCTGTAGCTATTTTTTGCAATGCATAAATATACACAAAGCAGCAGAAGATGTGAGGGAGAAGGGGAGTTAGTTCAACAAAGGCTAAGACATGTTACTAATAGAGTCGTTTTAGGCTGGGTTCACACCATTTTCCGGACCAGATCTGGAACACATTGCGTTTTTGCTGCTTTGTTACCGCGATTTTGCCACGTTTGGATTTTTTTCTTTTATTTTTAGCTTAAAATGGTCTTACAGTTGTGTTCCATGCATTTTTAATGTGTTTCTATGCGTTCCAGTGCATTACAGACATCCATAAATTCTGTAGCACTCCTTACCGGAAATCCCAAGACAATGATGGGTGCTTGAAATGACCGCGGATGGCGCCGCACATGGAACAACTTCAAATACAGATGTCACCAGCCGAGACTCTCAAGCGCTTCCGGGGCCGTAGGACTAATCTGAGCCTGATGAAGGGGACCCTGTGCGGCCCCGGAAGCGCTTGATTTTCTGAGTGACATTTTTCATTAAATGGATTTGCACTGAGTTGAGAGTCTCGGTGTGCTGGTGACATCTGTATTTGAAGTTGTTCCAGTGCATCCAGACCAGACAAAAAAAGACATGCAGTATTTTTCCGGTCTGGTCTGGAACGGACTGCGCTGGTGGGAACAGAGGCCAGAAAAAGCATAGGGATACATTTTGGGTCCGGAAACAGTCTAGTCTGGTCTGGAGGTAATCTGGATGTGGTGTGAATGGGCCCTGAATCCCATAAAATATAAAAACCAAGGCCACATTAAATAAAAAATGCATAGCTCTGCAGGTCTTAAAGAATAAAAAAAGTAGCTCCTGCTGCAATATCTTTAGTGATTTACACCCGCGGACTCACACTCAGCATTGACCCACTTACTGTGAGAGCAGGGCATCAAGGACACATCAACAAGCTGCCGTGGGCTCACAAGAGAACAGTCTCAAGAATGGGACCATATAATTGGTGTTGTATTGTCACCTGCAGCTTTGAGGAACCTCCAGCTGCTGGAGGAATAGGACCTATGATGTCACCTAACAGCAATAAAGACAGCAGGATAACAAAAATGGGTGGGGTAGACCCAGAATGCTGGACTTGGACCTTAGAGTGTATGTTTCTGCAATACATTCACATTTCCCCATGTTTTATCCCTAGTTCAAAGACTATCAAGTACATAAAAAAATCCTGTTGATCCAGTAATCTGCCAGAAATGCACTTAGCTCTTAAGCCATTATGTGGGCTGTAAACTCACACCAATTTTGTGTACTAAGTGTTCAACCATTCCCACTCTCAGATCTCTACAACATAAAGGCTAAAAACCTTTAGCCTAATATAACCACTAGGAGGGTCTAACAGACACTTTAAGATAACACAGGACATCTGCAGAGGACAGAGGTCAGCTGTGAATTTTTGAAATGTATTTTTGCACTTTTGCAACAGATATAACAGAATGCTTTCAATAGTATATATAACAGACCAAAAGGAAGCAAATAAGAGAAGTTCATAGTTATGCTTTACATACACTAAGGTTTTTTTTTTTTTTTTTTAAAGCTAAGACGCTATTGTAATGTTTCTAAAACAAACTCACTGCTATTGTTTGCTGCTGATACAAATGATGCTTATTGAAGTTCTATTTTTTTTAATTATACATGCATAATGAATGTAGGGTTGCTGGCTTTTTTATAACCTGAAAAGCTCAAAATGCTTATATATAAAATTCCTGTAAATACATATAAAATTCCTGTTACATACCATATATCACATGTGTGGACGGCTAGGTACGAACATTGTCTATAGGATCTAATCAGCTGTTAACTTTCATTGCCTAACCTACAGTAGAAAACAATGTCAGATTTGATGCTATGGGCAACACCTCATTCCTTCCTTACATTCAATCTTTCTGTATTAGTCCCATTATCCTGAGTTACAGCTTCCATAAAAGCTACATTTGAATATCAGCAGTTAGTAACAACAGGAAGTGACCCCCACCAGTGGTGGAAACTATAACTCTTGGAAGAAGATATTATTTAGTACACATTAAGAAAGTACAAATAGACTGAATGTATGTGAGAAAGAACATTTCAGTGGACTTGGTTGCTTTGTATAAATCTATACATATACACACACCTACACCCCCCTTTTTCTCATGTGTCATACATGGAGCTACCATCTTTTAAGTGGACATAACAATTGAAAATTAGAACAGCCCACTTACCATAGAGAAAGCTCACTGGTGAGAATTGCTGTTGAGAATTTTGTTTGCTACTACATACACTTCCTAGTGTGCACCAAAGACACCTCATTAGCTCTAAATGATCTATTGAATCTCTTTATCAAAGCTCGTGCAATTATAGGCCACTGGGTCTTTATGACAATTTGCTTTAAAACAAAAGTCCATTCATCCAAATGCTATACTCTCCTTTAGAAAATGTAAAGGCATTTCCAGAATACCTATCTTTCCTCTGACATCCAGAGAATTCAGTTACTTATTGGTGGCAGTCATATGATCTAAACTAAAGGTTTTGGAGAGTGATTTTCTGGTGGAACCAGGCAATCTAAACTCTGACACTCCTTAGCAGTATTCAGCAGCCTTGTTCAAATACTGAGGAGAACAATTTCCCCAACAGTTTGAAGAACGTGATGTATTACACACTATTCAGTGTGCTGGCTGGATCCCAAAAACATCACTGAACAGAACGTTAAAGGCAAAAGAATCCAAACACGGATCCACACCACAGTTTATCTTAACAAATGTAATTGTATTATAGTCTGAAAACCAGCTGGAGACAAAGTGACAAATTACACAGTTTAAAAAGAACCCTAACCCCTAAAAACATATACAGTATATCCCGCAGAATGCATTCTTCACCTCATCACACTCTATGTATGACAACCTTTACAGTATTCCATAGGGGATTTCACTCATATCCATATTGAAAGACCCAGTTCCCATTCTAGTGGTAGCAACACATAGATGACATTACAAAGAATCTAATATCTATACAATATTAAAACATTGCAAAGCAGTGATTAAAAAGACAATGCAGCAACAACAGGTGTAATAATTAAAGTTGAGCTCTGGGCAGATATAAGAGGCACACATTAACGCAGCTCTGTAATCATTAACACATCATTGAATACATTTTTTAATGCAAGCAGTGTAAGTATCTGAATTTGACTTGGGTGTTTGCCGCTTAGAGTCTACTATACAGTCTGTACAGCAGAGCTCAGAGAGGGCAGGGAGAAGCAGCACAAGGTGCCAGTTAGGTGTGTTGTAGTGCAATGAGCAAGTTGATAGGTGGAGACAGCAGAATGACAGAGAGATGAGCTCATCGGCATACTGCTTCTCCTTTCACAAGGTGGAGTGGAGACCGGCAAGTGAAACTACTGCAAGGAAAGATCAGGCCCTCCTTCATGCTAGATAGGGCTGCAGTGTGGGGCAGAGCTGTGTAATCTCTGGACTGGATGAACAGAAATACAAATTTAGCTGTTTGCCTTAAGTTCAGATTTAGGCCTTGTTCACACCAAATGCAGAGCAGATCCGCTCAGGTTTCCGCACACGCAGTGCAGTGGGTTGTGCTGCGTTTTTGATGCGTTCCGGGTCGTTTTTGGTAAAAAAAAATAATTTGTTTTAGTTTAACATGGGCTTCCAGTGCGTTCCAGGCATTTGCATGCGTTTTTGATGTGCTTGCATGTGTTCCAGAGCAGATCCACAGCAGTTAAATAGGGCTTGCTGCAGTTTTTTCACCTGCTCTGGACCTACTCCGGAACTGCATGCTGTGACGTGAACTGGAGCAAAAAATACCATTGTAATGCATTGGACGCAGTTTTGATCCGGTCTGCACCTGCTCTGCGCTTGGTGTGAACAAGGCCTTAAAGGAAGAAAATATTAAAATGTAACAGCCACAAAATTACTGAATACTATGCAAAACACTAACCTATGATACTGAAAAGATATAAGGGGCAGTGTATCCCAAACAAATAAAAGTGTATCAGAGAAGTAGTGTGCTTTACTCGTATCATGGCAGGAATCCAATACCTTGGGAGAGGATGAGGAAATTACTGTCTGGGACACACCACCCTTTATTTGTATTCAGCTTTGTAGGGTAGCTATCCTGCAGTGTTCGGGAACTTTGTTTTTCTTTACATTTGATTTTTTTTTCTTCCTTAATGGTATTACACCTGTTGCTGCATTGTCTTTGTATACACTTACGTTGCATTATTTTTATTCGATCATATTAGATATTGATATTAGATTCACTGTATCATCTGTGTTTTGCTGCCACTAGATTGCAATGACAGATTGGGATGGTTGTTAATGATCATGCATTCATAATGAGTTGAGACCTAAGTCCCTTAAAGTGGTTGATATCATGTGAAATCTCAGTACTTTTTTTATTGTCATATATAGCGAGCGGGAAACTCATTCAGAGGTATATATGTTTTTATGGGTTAGGGTTCTTTTTGATTTGTGTAATTTACCACTTTATCTCCAACTGGTTTTTAGACTATAAGAAAATAGCAAAATTAAATTTGTTACATTGAATTGTTATGTGGCTTTGTCCTAGTTTATATCCTTTTGCCTTTAGGGTTCTATTTTACTATTCTCCAACACTCTACATTTTTACTCTATACTAAAGGGGATCCTGGTTATAAAAGCGTTAAGGAAGACATGAGTCCACACTAATAAATGTATCAGATAGGGCAGCCCCCTCTCCCTTCACTTTGGTGGTCTAAGAACCCATGAGTCATCACATCCAATGCAGTGCATTGGATGTGAGGACACTGAGGGACATACCATCACCTGAGCGGAGGGGGGAGAGAGGTTGCGGGAACCGGTCTAGCAGTCAGGTGGGACTGAGGTTCGGGTGCGTATATCTTTATTTTACTCCCTAGATGAAGACGAGCACTAAAGCCCCACTGCAAGGGTTAAGTTTTCTTCTGCCCAGAGTTCTTCTTTAAAGGAAAAATCTGCTGAAAAGTTTGCAGGTCAGCAGAGATTTTTAACAAAGCAATCCAAATACGGCCCTATTCATTCCTATGGGGAGTTATGGTTCAGGTGGGGTCAGCACCAGAGAAGATTTTGAGCCCAAGGCTGTAAAGCTTGGTGGGGGCCGGCGTTGTCATGGAAAGTCAAGTAAGCCCCCAGGGGAAGGGGTTTGATGTCTATCTCACATTAAGTTATGGGGATAGGGAGGGTAGGCTGGGTTTTTTTTTTTAGTAACCCTGTACTTTTAGAACTACTAAGCTGGCATGTATGGCATGTTGAGGACAATGAATGCCATAAATGACAATAATGAAAATGCAATAAAATCATTAAATATATAAAGTATATAAGGTATTAAGTTATGTGGTCATTTTGGCTACAAACAGCGCTTCAGATTGCTAAAGGTTATTGAAATGTGTATCATTCAAGAAGCTCACTTGTGTAACAATGAACAGGACCTTTAAATGCACAGATATTATGTCCAAAAGTCACAAAACGCTACAATGTTAATCTCAGACATGCTCATTGTGGCACCCCTATAGAGACTGGAAGTGTGCAGACATACTACTGGGTAACACTGTAGGTGCTGAGCCAGGACAGGCCCACAACTGGTAATACAACTCCATAAGTATTTTTTTCTTTTTTTAATAGTTATATTTACAAAATATCAATACAAAAAAAACTGATTCTGTTAGAAAAAAATCCACCAACTCTTCATTTCTACCGTCAGGTTAAGAGTTAGAAGTCAGGGTCAGCAGCAATGGGTTCTGCTCAGTAGTATTTGTGAGTGCCAAATCCGTTTTCTGTGTCTCTCTTTCTCATGGTGGGGGTATCTGCTGGCAGCGGGCAGGACTGGGGGGCAGACGGGCCGCAGCACTTTGTTCTGTTCTGAAACTGTAGTCATACTGCCGACAAAAAAAAAAGAAAAGGTTGTTGTTATGGCTTTATTCATAGTTATTATGTGTAGCAATGCTGCTAAATGAATACCTGGTTTCAACTACTGAAATAAAGAATAAAACCGTACACATGCCCACACTACCACCTTGTGGTAAAGAATGAAATCGCAATCTGAAAATAAAATCCAGCTTTTTAAAGCATTTCTAAAAATGATATATATTAAATAGCTTACTAGTTCTTAGATGTGGTGGCTGCATTGGTATTCTTTCATCAGACTTTTCCCCCTTTATTTTAACCTGTGATCCTGCCAGTAAAAACCTTCCTGTCCTAGGGAGACAACAGTCCCATGTGGTGTTTTTGAGTTCAACCTGGGCAAGGCCCACAAGACTGCTTGAGAGCACACTGCAAAGCTCATAAGACTGGATTTCTGGCAGGAGTAACAGGATTTTTTCTTTGCACTTATCAAACAGATTTACTAAAATACTATCAATGGTATATTTTTTAATCCAAAAAGAGAACAAATAAGAGACGTTTTTTTTGCTCGGGTTTATATACATTATAGGTGCACCAAAAAGGAAAATTTTAAAACCAAAAACGAAACCGAAAAAAAATGTAGGCCCGAAACTGAAATGTTTTTCTCTAACTTTTTCAAATTTAAAAAAAATATATATTTTTTTTATAAACTTGTAAATAATTTTTATTTTTTACTTTCCTTTTATGTGCTTCGGGGAACTATTAGGGGTCTAAATAGACCCCTGATATTTCCCTTTTAAAATAGAAAAAGAGATGGAGAACACAGCCCTCAATCTCTTTTTCTGCAGCCCCTGTTATAAATGAACAGGAATCATCTATACTGAGTGTTCCTGTTCATTTATAACATGTGGGTATAGTATGTTTACTACATCCACAATCATCAATGAACAGGGGGTGATGTAGATCACTTTCCATTCATTCATAATTGAGGATATAGTAACAATACTATGTCCTCAATTATTTACAAACACTCAGCGACAGCTGTCATCTCGACAACTGTCACAGGAGGCTGAGCGAGAGGTGCGGGAGGAAAGCTCAGCCTCCTGTGACAGCGCTGGCTGTCTCCGCCCACACCGTTCTGCTCATCTGTGACAGGAGGCTGAGCGTTGCGGGGAGGAGAGATGCCGACCGCTCACAGCGCTCGGCCACTTGTGACAGTTTCTCTCCTCCCCACTGGGACACAGAGCAGCGCCCAGCGGGAAGGAAAGAAAGCAGGGATGCGCCGCTATATCGGCAGAAAAATTGCACTTTCGGCATTTAGCCAAAAGTGCCATTTTTGGCCGATATGTTTCGGCGGCCAATATATCGGTGCATCCCTAATACATATACACAATGTATACTTATAAAGCTACTTATAATGTGCTTGTAGCATGCCTACCTCTGTTCAGGGTGTCATACTTAGCATTTGTCAAACCAAGGTTGGTCTTAAAGTAAAATCCACCTAAACATTTCTTTAGGTTTGGACAGGGCGGGGAAAGTTTATAAACTGTCATTTTGTTTTTTAATTTACTGTCAGAAAAATCAATCCTAACTTTAGGATAATCCCACTTTTACAGTCGGAACAGTTGTTCCCTGTTGCATTTCTCCATCCAGCCCTTTTGGTAGCCTATTCAACAGAAAGTCTGCCCCATTTTTAAAGGATTAAAAAGCTAGCTGGTGTACTGGAAACATGGAAAACTGGTCTCCAGAACTAACTCAAAGGTGCTTTATTTTCTGATAAAAAAAAGCTACAAATCTGTCAAACAGGAACAAGGCCGAGTGAAAGTTTCTACTACGAGGGAGAGTCAAAAATTATCCGCACTCTGGCTGTAGAATTTTTAAAAATCAACTTTTAGAAAAGACAAATACATAATTTCTCAACATAATCTTCTTGCTTTCCAATACACTTTGTCCATCTGTCAACAAGCTTTCGTATTCTCTCATTAAAAAATGTTTTAGGCTGAGCTGCGAGCCACAAACGCACTGCTGTCTTCACTTCTTCATCAGAGGTGAATCTTGATCGAGCCATGGCTGATTTGCCACATAATCCACTGTCACTCGTTTATTCGATAGAATCATTTCATGTGTACGCTCAATGTTGTCATCAGACGTGGACGTCCGTCCGACTCCTTCTTGATGGCTAACACTTGTGCGACCTTCCTTGAACTTCTCTATCCATCCATATGTTTTCTTCCACCGTTACTAATTAACTGAGGTAACATGTTCACACCTGCACAGCAGTAACTGGGGAGAAAGTAGCCTTGAATGGAAAGCGCTGATAAGACGCGGCCAACAGAAGCTTTAATATAACCAGAGTGCGGATAATTTTTGACCTTATTATCGTGGAGTAGTTCTAGAAAACACAACTATAAATAAGGGGCAAATAAATAAGTAATCATAAGAGTTACACAAATAGGAGGAAACAAATAAGTAACAGTAAGCGCTATGGCACTTTATTTATTTTACCTCACTTGGGTGATAGACTATTATTAGGGTTTACATTCATTTTTCTTTATAAAATGAACTAGAAGAACAATAAATAAACGAAGAACAAATAGTAAATAAATTAACATGGTTATGTTATAGATAGCAGGACTCGAGACAGTCCTAGTGTGCATCTGTGGCTCCACTGCATGAAAACTCTGGGGAGGGCTGGATAATTATCCTGTCTTCCTGGAAGTAGGTCTTTGGATGATCCCGGAGTCTGGGGTGAATGCTTGCATAGTTAAGCTATATTAAAGGAGAACTATGGGGTCAGTGTTTTTCCCCATAGTTCTTCTTAGGGTAACGGGAGGACACAAACTAGCGTCCTCCCGTTACCCTAAGCTCAGTATACCGCGAGCTACAGCTCACGGTATACTGAGACGCCGCAGCAGATCCCGACGTAGATGACGGGATCCGCCCAGCTGCGTGACGGTAACAGGCCCATGAAAACAACTAACCCCAAATGGGAATTATAAAAGAAGGAGCTTACAATTCAGAGGAACGCCTGAAGAACAATGTGGCTAAAAGTAGCATGGAATAATTGTGGTAGGACTCCTGCCACATCTGGAGTTTCCTTTCTCATGTCCTGCTTAGCTCCCTCTTTTTCTTTCTCCCTCTCTGTTCCTGCTAGGCTCTCTTACACCTTTTTCCTTTCTTTTGGTCTCTAGCCTCCCTTTTTGCCCACCCCCGCTCGATAGGTGGATTGGGGGTCGTCTGCGCTAATTTAGACCCTCCTCCCTGCCTTCTGATTACACGGTATTCCCAGCCTGTTTTAACTATGCCATTATTTGGCTCCCCGCATGCACCTCCCCCTTGGAAATTCCTTTCCATCAACGCCAAAGGCCTCAACATACTTCAAAAACAGTTACGCCTACATTCATAGGCAAAGGGCACATATCGTCTTCATACAAGAAACGCATTTTAGATCTGATGCTATCCCAAAACTCTCTAACCTCCGCTACCCTACTTTATATAATGCGTCCACAACAATGCAGAAGTCTAAGAGGGGCTCTATCCTGTTCTCGCGCAATGCGCCTTTGGACCTGACCGATCAGATGGTAGACTCCGAGAACCGCTTCCTGTTTCTTAAGCGTTTGGTCGAGAGCCGCCCTGTTACACTGGCTAACATATACTGCCCCAATACTGCCACCTAATCTTACGAGACTTTGCTCATGGACTGCTGATTCTTGGCGGAGACTTTAACCCCTTCGTGACGGGAGACGTACACTGTACGTCCAGCCACAAAGGGACCAAATGACTTGTCACGTACACCGTACGTGACGAGTTATTTGCTGCTTTAGAGGGCTGTTAACCGCTGAGAATCAGCTTTTAACATTCATTAATGGATGCCCTTACTACAGAGGCATTCATTAATGAAAGGGTTAACCTTTTTCAGACACCCGATACCTTAATATCGGGTGTCTGAGAGTCAAAGCAGAGGGACACAGATGCCGGCTTTTGCCGGCATTCTGACAGCTCGTATAGATCGAGAGAGATATCTCTCTCAAGCTATACTGGCTTTTTTTTTTCTTCTTTCATGAATAGATACATAATGTGTCTATTCCTATAATGTATCTATTCCTGAAAGAAGAATGTTTGTTTGCTGATCGTTGTTGCAACAATCAGAAAACCTTTAGTGACAGCTGAATCCTGAACTGCTGCAGGATCAGTGTCACTAACTTATTATTGGCTGTTCTGAAGTTTGAAGCAGCCTGATAATAATCAAAAATGTATTAATTTATCAAGCAGTAACAGTGAGATTAATTCACGACTGCTTGATATAATTAAATAAATAAAATAACATTTTTAAGTTTTAAAAAAAGTGAAAAGTGTAAAAAAAAAAAATAAAATTGTGAAAAGTGTAAAAAAAAAAAAAATGTGTAAAAAATAAAATAAAATAAGGGACAAATAAATGAATGTATTTATTGCACATTTTTTTAGCTGTGCTGGTTTTGTAAAAAAAATACTACAAATCAAAACTGGGAAAAAAGTGTTTTTTTAAACGTTTTTTTCCTCTTTTTTATATTTTATTTGTCCTAAGTGAGGCGTTAGACACACATATGTGATATAAATATGCAGCCCTATCTGTCCTCTAAAAAACGATATATAATATGTGTGGGTGCACTTTTGCTGTGGAAGAATCACACAGCAAAAAGTGTGTCAGTCATTTACGAACAGAAACTAAAAACAAGCTCAGTCATGAAGGGGTTAATGTGCCCCTATCTTCCCTTGGCCATTCTTCTTTGCCTTTTCACACTCTGCGCCTCACTAACACAGAACTCTCTCTTGAACCTCCACGATGTTTGGTGACACCATTCTGTTAACTGCCTTTGATGAATTCCGCTCGCTTTCCAATTTTAAAATTAACTTTTCTAAATCCTCTGCATTGAACATCTCTCTCGCCCTAGCCCTGGTAGACCAATGCAAAGCAAACTTTCCTTTTATGTGGAACTCTACTTCGGTAAAATACCTGGGAGTGCATTTGCCTTGACATCTTATGGATCTCTATGCCCTTAACTTTGCTACTTTTCCGTCACTTACCGATGGGACCTGCGTGGGTGGGACAGAGCGACAATCATCAAAATGAACATCCTTCCCAGACTTCTATACTTTTTCCAAACCCTTCCTATTGCTCTCCCACGCTGCCTCTTTATAATCCTTGTTTCGCTCCTTTTTATGGGGTAATAAATCCCCCAGGATTAGCCTACGTACC
Source organism: Nanorana parkeri (assembly GCF_000935625.1). NCBI lineage: Eukaryota > Metazoa > Chordata > Amphibia > Anura > Dicroglossidae > Nanorana > Nanorana parkeri. The sequence continues at coordinate 233,372 of NW_017306708.1, forward strand.
CTCTCGCACTCTAAACACGTCAGTGAAATTGGATTCCCGGACAACTACCGATACTACCAAGCTTGCCTTTTATCTAGAATTATTGACTGGAATGTACATTCTACCTTGAAGGAATGCATCTCTATGGAGTCCGAACTTAGGCCACTGTCTCAGTGTTCCTATCTATGGATAATGCAATCATGCACACCCCCTCTCTTCGTGATCACCCCCTTATTTGGCCTCCCTTGCAAATCTTTTTAGCGTTTTTTACCAAAATAACCTCCCTCTCCTCGGTCCTAAGCTCCCTGAAACCTGTACGACTTAACCTGGCTTTTCCTCCGGGAATGAGCCCTTCATTCCTGAAGGGGTGATGGCCTGATCACCTTCTGATGGCCAAGAATTTTTTAAAATCTGATTATTTTCTTTTTCATTCAGCACCAAACCAATGGTCTGGTGCTGAGTGTAAATACACTGTGCCTTTCTGGACCTACTTTTAGATACAAGACTTTCTTAACGCATCGAAAATGCGTGCACACTTTGTCAGATCCTTAACTACTTTCGAATCCTTGTGCACTTCCCCCACACCTATACTGCATATGGTTTATCTGTTATACTCGGAATTAGCTCGAGGGACTGACCTCAAGAGTGACCCAGGTAACCAAGCCTGGGAACGCAACTTAGGTCTCTATCTTTTGGCATCAGACTGGGAATCTATGAACCTATGCTTGTTACAAGGCTCTAGAAATGTCTCTATTCAGGAGACAAACTATAAGTTGTGCTCTAGGTGGTATCACACTCCTGAACTCCTACATAAAATTTCCCCTACTGTTCCATGCCATCAGGATAAAGGCACGTTTCTCCACATGTGGTGGAGTTGTCCCCTGCTTTCACCTTTCTGGACACAGGTTCGTGACATTAATGGGATAATTACAGGTGAATCCGTTCCGTTTAGTACGGCCCGTTACCTTCTACATTATACGAAGAGGTCCTTCCAAACTTACTGACGCTCTTTAACTTTCCACGTTCTGAATGCTGCCAAATTATCCCCCGCATCTGGCGATCTTCTACCTCGCCTCAACTTGTGGATTGGTTTTGATGTATAGGTTTTGTAGCCGAGATGGAAGAGTTGATTCATATCAACCAGAAAACGATGTTGGATCCTATTTAAGGATTCACAAGCCTTTAAAGCAAACATGTTACATGGCACTTTTGGCTCCCCATTCCCCCGTTAAGGTCTTTCTGCAGAGCTACCTTCTCCCTGTGAACGAAGCATGATTCAGCTTGGCTGTAATTCAGCACTGATTCTTGTTTTATTATCACATTTTTGCCTATTAGATCTATATGCCGAACATGGATGTTTACGGGTTTGTATTGTTAAAATGTTATTAAAATATTTTGAAACTATTACTATAGAATGTGCTACTAGTAAAACTTGGCAAAAGTGTAAACATAGGGCCAGGTGGCAGGTTTGTAGATTTGGGATACTGAAGCTTGATGCTGGAAGATCCAAGAAGTATCAAAACTCCAAGAAAAGTGAGTGTTGGAAAGGGAGAACTTTACCCTTTAACTCTTTGGCCTTAGTGATAGTTTGCGCAATCCGCTGTGGAACAAGAAGCTGGCTGCCCCATACTGGAACCCTCAGGAATGATGTAGAGGGAGTCAGACTTGCAGATGGAAGCTGTAGCAGAGAGTTAAACTCGAACAGCTCGAACCAGGTCCAAACAGTGGAGAGAAACTTCTTTAGGATGTTTGGTGCAAAACATAAATCAATGTCCAGTGTAAGGTGGATGGCAGAGACCACCTTAGGAAGAAAGAAAGTACTACTGTATCCTTGTGGATAACTAAAAAAGGCTCCTTACAAGTCCAGGCCGCCAACTCAAAAACACTCCCGGCAGAAGTGATGGCGATGAAGAAGGCAACCTTGCAAATGAGTAGGGCCCAAGGGATCTCTCCAAGAGGTTCAAAGTGCAACTTTTGCATGGCTAACAAAACTGAAGTTGAGGTCCCACAGAGTAAACGAATGTGAGAGTGGGAGGCAAGTGGCCTCAGGATAAGAATTGCCAAGACAGAAATTTGGCCCTTGATAGCACTCAAACCTAAATGCTGGTCTAGGCCAGATTTTGAGGAAAGATAAGATGCATCCCACAGAATACTTCCTCTATTCACAGCAGCCAAAATAACATTCCAGATATGATGGCACATCTTGCGGGACCTGGGCATCAACAAGCAGGCCAATAAAGACATCAACTGAGAAGCAGGATGGAATACCAGTCCTTAGGACAGTAAGTCTGGATGATCCTAAGCGCCCACGAGAGTGCCAGGAGTTTGACTATGCACACAAGTGAAGTGTGGAATCACTGGGGAGATTTAAAAGTGACGCTGATTGTGATGAATATGATGAACAGGAATACATGTCTATATGGAAATTTATTGTATGAAGTTGGTCTGAGCTGCCCTCTTTCCTTTCCCATGTCCAACGGAGGAGTGATAATTACCACCAGTGATTTAGTATATGAGATATTACCATACGCATACTAGGACAAGCTCTGTTTGTTATTTTAATATGTTCAAGAACCTCCTGAGGAAGCCAGTAACTCAACATTGCAAATCGCAGTGAGGTGTTTGCCGTTCTCACTAGTAGGCCATTTAGTGGTTTTTGATTGTAAAAATGAAATGTATACAACTGTATGGATATAAAATAGACTGACAATAGGCAGGCGGGAGCATCGCAAACTACTTTGTATGTTATTGTTTTTAGAAAAAAATTATGTTTAATGTAAATGTTATCGATTTAATAAAATATTGGAATTTTAATTAATCAATGTAGTTGAAGTACAATTAAAGTGCGCTATGGTTCGTATGAAACGATTCTTTTTCGGGGATACCCGCTTTTCTAATCCCCTTATATGTGACTGTATTGATATTTGGTCAGATGTGCTGACACCATGTGTTGTATCGATGTGTTTAATACTTTCTTATCAATAAATAATTTATACGAGAAACAATTCTTTTTTTTCTAAAAATACATTAAATTTTTTTTTAAAGTCCCCCACCCCCGTGGTCAGATGTGCTGACACCATGTGTTGTATGGATGTGTTTAATACTTTCTTATCAATAAATAATTTATACGAGAAACAATTCTTTTTTTTCTAAAATTTAATTACTGACTGGAAGGGTACGAAGTAAATGGCGTAAAGCTACGGTAGTATGAATATTTAAAAAAGGTTCAAGATGTCAACCTGGGAACTACACAACAGTCAGTCTAACATCAATAGTATGCAAACTGCTTGAGGGAATGACAAAGGACTATTTAGTGGATTTTGTTCATGACAAAATAAGTGATAATCGGCATGGTTTTAGGAAGAACCGTTATTGTCAGACCGAGCTACTAACATTCTACAAAGAGGTGATTAAAGATCTGGATGGGGGAAGGCCGGTGGATAGCCGGTGGACGTGGTGTACCTGGATTTTGCCAAAGCATTTGACACAATGCTTAATACACAAGCTGAAATCTATGGGCATAGATAAAATGGTGTGTACATGGATAGAGAACTGGCTACAGGAATGTGTCCAGAGAGTATTGATAAAAATAATTTTTTTTTAAAGTCCCCCACCCCCATGAACATGCGCATCGCCACGTAAACGCGCGTCGGGTGCGCCTACGTATGAAAACGACGAACGCGCTACACATGTTGGGTATCGCCGCGCACGCCGGAGTGAGAGCAATAATTCATAGGGCCAGTATTTTGGGGTATCTCTAAATTGATGACCTGTGGGGGCTTTTAAAGCGTCTTCTACGGACTTTTTGGTTTACTGCAGTTTTTCGCCGTTTTACGGACCCAATCAATTTGTAACCTAGGCATGTTGGGTATCGTTTTACTCGTTGTAACCTCATCTTTTATATTCCATTAATATTAATTAATATTCCAAAAAAATTGGTATTTTGTTGTGTTTTGGGGCATTTAATTAAATTTTTCACTAAATGTTGGGGCATTTAATTAAATTTTCACTAAATTTTTAAACTAAAGGTTTAATAAGGAGTTGCGCTAATATTGCGCAACATAAAAATGCATTTTCAGGCCTAAAATGTGGAATATAACATGGGTGCAAAAAATGAAAAAAAGGCCTCAGTCATGAAGGGGTTAATATTGCGAAATGTAAAGTAATGCATCTTGGGGTTAAAAATAGGCAAGCGCAATAAACATTAATGGGTACTCCCAGGGCCGGATTTACTCTCTCTGCTGCCCCAAGGCTCGCTTCCTCAATGCGCCCCCCTGCCCGCCAAACCCTCCCCCTAATGAAGAATGGCAACCAGATGGCGGGGGTGGCAGGGTTGGTTTTAACTTTTTTATTTTTTCTTAAATATTTTTGCTACTTTTTTATTTTTAAATTTTTTACTTTTTATTTATTTTTATTATTTTTTATCCATTTTTTTGTATTCACTTAACTTTATTGCTATCATATAGGAACTAACATGACCCTGTGTGATAGCAATTGGAAGTGACAGGTTCTCTTTATTGCCCCCCCCCCTCTTCCCCCCGCCTGAAAACCATGTCAGGAAGGGAAGAGGCCAGTGGGGCGAAGCAGCCAAGTGAGGTAGGGGCGGACCTGGACCATAGAGGTGGGAGCGGGAAGGACGGAGCTGCACGCATATTACAAGTGATCTCGGCAAAATTGCTGGGATCACTTGTACTAAAACACCAGCTTCCCAGCTGTACATTTAGCCCTGCTTGCCCGAAGCAGGGATAAATGTAAAAAACAAACAAAACAAAAAACTTGGCTGTGCTGCCCGACGATCCGGCCTCGGAAATCCGGCCCTGGGTACTATACCAGGGAAATTAGAAATGGAAAAAGATTTGGGGGGCACAGTTGACTACAGATTAATAGCTTGCAATGCCAGGCTGCGGCAAACAAAGCTAGCAAAGTACTGTCATGCATTAAAAAGGGAATATACTCTAGAGACAAAGCAAAATGTCTTTGTTCAACCTCAAATACTATGTAACTATGTAATCCTCTAGGAAGGGGTAGATATACTGATATTGAAAGTGAGACTTTCAAAGAGGACCCTCCCATAGCTTGCTTAGGGTTGCTCCTTGCTCAGCACAAAAAAGATGTCAAGTACATGCTAATTAGCTCTTAAAAAGACAAAAATTAGATATGTATGGCAAAAGGCAATTATAATCAAGATGAATCTCCTATCATTAGGGAACAGAAGCTTGCTAAAAAAGATGGAGTATAGATAAATAAAATGAAATGCAGAGGAGTAGGGATGATGCACAGTTTGGTCTGTTACATGAAATAAGCAGATGCCGGGGAAGAATTAAAAAGAGTTGTGAAGTGTGTGTTCTTTGCACAACCACCTGCTCAAAAGCCATGCAAAATTTGAAATACAAATTTTTATTTTCCTTTTTTAATTTCTGCAAGCTTCTTTTGTTACATATGCATGCTTGGCATTTGTGGTTGCCACCCCACCTTTTTTTTAAAATTCCTACAAAAACATTCCCTAGAGACCCACAAAGATTATGCAAAAATCCTGTAGATTATTTTTCTTAGGGGTGCATAACATACAAAAACAGTGATATTTTATAACTTACACCAAGCGTTGTCTCATGATTCTCATACACAGTCATATTTTCACAAATGATGTGACCAGCTTGTGCATCACGTTCAGCAACTACATAGTTGCAACTACATCCACACTTGATTTTCCAGAGAGAGAGAGATAAACTATTTTATCAGTCCAGTTGCAGTTACAAATAATTGACTCCCGACCCTTTGGCCAGGTTCACACCTGGGCGACTCGTGACCGCGTGGCAATCGTGCACAAAACCACGCTGTCACAGAGTGGCCCACCACAGCTGATCGCGCTGTGGGTGCCATTATTTTCTAATGGCACCCCAGTTGCGCCGGGCGGATTGTGCGGTTTCCCACCGCAATTCTGCCTGTGCAATTGAACACGATCACGGCTAAAAAAGCTGTGCGCCGTGTGTCGCAAAAAAAGGTACTTGTACCTTTTTTTAGCGTTTGCCATGTGGATGTCACCCCACTGAAATCAATGAGGCCGTGCGGCATCCGCTGTGTGCACTAGCACACGATCGCGTGCCCTGGGTGTCGCCGAGGTGTGAACCTAGCCACAAACTAAGTCAGGTTAAAAATCATGGTGCATTTGGCGGCACTGCAGTCATATCGATGACAGATATTATATCTAGTGTGCAAGAGAGCTTCTCATTTACTTTTTCTTACCTCTTTCTCTATTTCTGCCAGAGATTTAATTGTAATTCCCAGTAGGTCAACCTGTTGCATCTAAAATGTGGAAAAGAGATCTTCAGTTAAAAAGAGGCACTAGATTTTATTACATCGCCAAAAGAAAAAAAATGTAGATGACTCTGGTGACATATTTTGTCAAGACTCATTAATAAATATTTCAAGCTTTGATTGACATTTTCACACTTTAACTACAGTGACTTGCAGTTTGTTCATTTGACCACTTGATGGCAGAAAAGCCAAGGCAATCCAACAATCATGGCAACCAATATGAATTCTGGATCAGATGGCGATGTATTCCTGCGCTAAACTATCCATATTTAAACAAATATATCCCTCCAAAACAATACTCCATAATGTCTGCAATATGATATAATGTATGCATTGCAGTCTGCTTTCATAATTTATCAAAAATGTACCCTTCTGTTGGGCAGATTTACATTGCACAGCACAAGGAAATCTTGTGTCTCAGTCTGAACCACTGTCCAAACTACATTGCCATTTGGATGTACATACAGTAAAGAGTTTTGTATTAATTAAAGTAAAATAAAAAAAACCCTGTGAACAAAAATAATCAATTTCCAAACATTTTTGGCTATAACCTCACAAAACTCAAATTTACAAAACATGCAGTTTTTAGGGCTAAAATCCTGGCACCAGAATATTCAGATTAGAAAGAACTGGAAATGGGGATTGTGGATAGAGATGTTATTACAAAGCATTTTTGGCCCTTACACAAATAAATGAGGTTAGACTCCAGTACAAAGTGAAGATCTTTTCTTTGAAACATGTGAGGAAACACTGGTAATTCACCATAAAGGATCTTCACTTCCTACTAGTAAGCCAACATTACTCACGTATTGGAGAATATGGTGCTTCTTTTTGCTGTGCACCCATCAAGCTATAAGCAATTAGTGTACACTGTAAATGCATTCAGTGTCATTGCTACATTACAGAATATAATGAAAGACCTAATTTCCAAATTTAAGTCAGGAAAAGGTTTTGTTTTAAAAAAAACAAAAACAATTAGGTTTCAATTCCTGTAGTATGGCCTCTTATTAAAGTATATAGAAGGTAATACTTGCTTTGTTACTACAAATTCCACATAAAGGCTCTTTTAATTTATAGTGGAAGCGGAAAATGAATAAAGCCTGAAAAAAGGATCTAAGGCATCCCAAAAACTTGCATCTTTAAAACCTTAAAGATGAACTCCAGGAAATGTAAAAATTAACTCCCTCAGTACAAGGGTTAATTGGTCATTTTGGACCAAGAGGCTAAAATAAAGAAAATATACTCACCTGATCCTCAGTCCTGCAGCGGTGATTGCTCACCTCTCTCCCCCTCCTCTCAGGTGAAGGAATGTCCCTTGACACCCTCACATCTAATGCAGCTGCAATAGATGTGATGATGTAAGGGGTCCTTAGACCGCTGATGCCCAGAGGAGAAGAGGATGCTGGGACCATTCTAGCAGCCAATCAGACTGAGAATAGGGTTAGTATATTTTCTTTATTTTAGGCCCCTAGACCAAAACAAGCAGTGCAGTGCAGTGCAGTGCAGGGGGTAGCCCCACTGAAAGTGTAAATTTTTACATTTACTAGAGTTTTTCTTTAAAGAGGAACTTTACTCATATCTTCAAAACAACAAAAAAGACACCTTGAAAATGTTGAAATATTTAGTGATGACAATCTACAAACAGATAATTGCCGGCTTTTTATTCTTTGCATACATTATTTTTATTTTCTTCCCCATTCTTTTAACAGTAGCCATTTAAACTAAGGGCAGATTACTAGATCTCCCTTTATTTCCTGGAACTCTAGCACATGTGACTAGGACATGTGACCATGCACATCATCTCAGGAGAGGACAATGCCTTTCCTTGAGATCTCATGAGATTACAGATGAGATTTCCCAGCAATGCTCTGCTGATGTAACCTTCCCAGGATGCAATGCTTGGGCACAATTACATCATTTGTGCCAAAGTGGACCAGGAAGTGGAAAAAAGGAAATTGTAAGTAAAATAAAAATATGTTTGTTAGCTAATGAATGTGAGATGATTTCATATCAGCACCCAGAGCTGTATGCTGATGTGATTTTTAGTCAAAGGGGTTAAAGGTCCACTTTAAGTTAGCCAATAAAGGGTATCACTATAACCTCAAACTTTCTTTATTTGTTTTTAGCGGAAATCAAATTTTGTCTGTGAATATTGACCCGATTTCTCGACAATACATGTAGTACACATATAAAACACGAAACAGTCACATGTACTGCCAGTAAACAAGGTAATTACAAACTCATCCTGGAAGTAAACTGCAGTGACCCACAGCCATTGTTCAGAAATAATTTAACAATGTAAACTGTAATCACACACACACACACACTTTCCCAGAAGCTTAAGAAGTACACCAGTCTATTTTCCCCACAACCACTACCAAAATGCAAAACCAGTCAGACCTGGCAAGTAATGCTGACAAAAGATTGTAAAATAATGGCATTCTTGTAATCTGCCCAGCTTTGTTGTTCAATGTAAAAACACATTTCAGCCCAAGTACTACCCTAAAGCTGGCCATACACCTTACAATTATCTGCAGATTTTCTGTGGTCAGATGGAAAAGGTGCAACAGATTCCTCCATCTACACTTAACTGTGTGGATGGAGTAATCTCCACCTGGGCCAAGCTTCTGTAATCCTGCTGGTCGGCCCCGCTGGCTCTCAAAACGCCTGAACAATGCCTGCATCCAATCAGATTGTTCAGGTATTTTGACAGCCAGTGGGGCCGACTAGCAAGATACTGAAGCTTGGCCCAGTGGGAGATTCCTTCATGTCAGGATATTCTGACATAACTGCATAAAGTTGTTGTTTAACACTTTGACTTCCAATTATATATTATATACACTAGGGATGCACCGTATCGTTATCGGTGCCGAGAAATGCTCCGATGCCTAACACGATACCTGAGTTTCCGGTATCAAGAAGCCAGGTAGCGAGTCATTACACGCTGCCTGATTGGCCGGGAAGCTGGCTCCATGCTCCCTTGTCACTTGTGAGGAGGGAGCATGGAGCCGGCTTCCCAGCCAATCAGGAAGCCGGGCGCCGCATCATTACACGGCGCCCGGCTTCCTGATTGGCCAGAAAGCCGACGCCATGCTTTCTCGTCATCTAGTGCCGAGAAGCATGGAGACGGCTTTCCTGCTAATCGGGAAGCCGGGTGGCGAGTCTTTACAAGCTGCCCAGCTTCCTGGCTAATCAGGAGTCATTATACGCCGCCTGGCTTCCTTAATGGGACTTCCGGTATTGGCGAGTATCGTAAAAACAATTCAGGTACTTGTACTTGATACTGAAAAACCGGTATCGGTGCATCCCTAATATACGCATCAAAGATGTACCTTTTCCCACCTCGTGGTTCTGGACACTTCCTAGCTCAATGTCAGTATGGTACCAAGGGCCAAAAAGATCAAGGATATAGTTCTCTCTAACTTTGAATTCACATGTACGGTAGGTTTAACAACTAGCATTGGTGCCAAATGGACTAGATTCAGTGTACATAAGTACTGCTGAGTGATGTTCCTTCTGGCTGTATACTAATTTGGTGCTTCTTGCAAGGCCAACATTGAATCTTGGGTTGTCTCTGACCCCTCCCTGCCTGTGGAATTTCTTTTGATCACATAACGTTTCACACAGGGTTGTCTGTGCTTTTCCTTTTGTTTGCCATTAACTACTGGTCTATCTGGTACATACTTGTAGATAACATCTTGGGAGCACCATCTTCACCTTCAGTGGTTCTAAAGAAAAACTGATGCTTTCTGGCTCTATATTTCTGTGAGACACTACCTGCTTTTGCCTAACCAGCTCGCTGTAGTCCCAGCCTCTTGTGAGGTCCTTTGGTATTTTCTTACTTATCAGCCCAGCAGTGAAGAACATTGTAGACACCCAAACTTCAAATGAGCCTACCATTCACACATAACACTTCAAAGTCCAATAGGAGGGGGATTTGACCAGAGGTCTGACATTAATAACTTATTTGCACAAAAAGGAAGGTGGCCAAATGAACTTTTTTGCTCTGAAAGTGCAACTTCCTTCAAAAACATAATCCTACAAATACTACTCACCGCTTCTGATGCACAGGCAAACTTCTCAGAAATCATGAAGGGAACTCCATCCATTGCTGAAACAAAAAAATCTCATGAGGGAAATCATTAAAGTCTGTTACAACACTGCTTTATATTGCTTAAATAAACATATTTTGGCCATTGAACCATTTAAAGGTGTCAGACACAATGCTCATCATGTGTAGTTGCACTTTGCTCTATGTGACAAGACACACATTTACAAGTCACAAAGAGGTCTCCCCTGTACTAAGCTGTCCCACATCTTTCTCATGTTGGTGTCTGTCAAACCATGGTGTGTGGGTACAGCCCAGTATAACAAGCCATCTCTGTGTCACCTGCAGTCATTAAAACTGAAGCCGCTTCATCTGGGCGTTGTGCCACTGTATGGAATACTGAGAGGAAAACCCATGACAAAGGCTCAGCAGTGTAATTAGCATCCTCCTAAACAAACGAGTTTCCACACAGCTGTAATTAAGCAAGCTTGTAATTAAGCCGATGCCCTTTATCATACAGATCATGCTTAAAAATGCTTTGATGAATGGACGTGATATTAATGCGATAATGTCAAATCAAAGATATTCACCAAGGCTGTCATTGTTTCTTCAATTCTAGAACATACACAGATAGTGTAATTTGTCAAGCTGTGGCCCCAGTTTGTTTTGTTTTACTTTTTTAGGTTTAATGGACAGTCATTGCTATGTTGTGACTAGCTTCATGTATATGAATTCATAAAATTAGTTATATGACAACAGTTTTCTGAAAAGTTGTTGCTGCTTGTCTGTTTCTCTAAATGCTTTGCATTAAGAGCAATATGACCACATGCACTGTAATGCCAACATGCAGCCAATGCTCAGGTGTATGCAGTTTCACTGTGGATATATTGTTTATACCATTTTTTACAGAACAAAAGCATGATGTCTTTATAACATAACCACAATATCATCCAAAAATAAATCAATATTAAAATAGTTATAAGAACAAATTGCACTCTACAGAGTATAGTGTACTTCTTTTTGGTTTATATATTAATATAGCACAGATTAAAAGAGGAACTGAAAGCAAATATCAAAATAAAACACCAATATTAAAATAAAACACCGGTTAATCCAATTAGGAAAAGTACAAACAACCTGTCTTGATAAAAGCCTCTTGCATGAGAGGGGACATAATCCTGAGCTAATCAAGACTCCATTGCTTTGTATAGTGCTTTTCAGGCAAACAGTAAACTTGCTTACAGGAGAGGAGAGCACTGGAATGACATTTTCAGTTAAACTGCTTATGTCTCATTGTCCAATCACAGTTTGGGGGAGAGAAAGCGATAAGGGAAGCGGATTATCAGCAGCTTTTTTTTCCCCCTTAAAAGTCACCAATCCGATTGGAGATGATCATTAGCATGATTTAAGGGGAAGGGTTTTGAATTCTGCACCTAGTGCATACTTATAGTTGAAGTTTGTGATGCACCGATACCGATTACTTGGGTGAGTACTCATACTCGCCCAAATGCTCTGATACTTACCTCTGATACCGTAACTTCCTGTAATGACCTGCCTCCTGATTGGTCAGGAAGCCAGGCTGCCTAGGAACAAGTGAAGCCGGCTTCCAAGCCAATCAGGAAGCCGGGAGGTGGGTCATGATGTGCCACACGGCTTCCTGATTAGCTAGGAAGCCAGCTTCACTTGTTAGTAGACAGCCTGGCTTCCTAACCTATCAGGAAGCCAGGTGCCACTTCATGAATCACCTCCCAGGTTCCTGATGGGCCAAACAGGAACCCGGGAGGCGGGTCATAACGGGCCACCTTGCTTTCTGATTGGCTAGGAAGCCGGCTAACTTGTTGCTGGGCAGCCTGGCTTCCTAACTAATCAGAAAGCCGGACCCAGGCAGCCACGGCAAATAAAGCAGGTGTTCTTTCGATAAAACACTGGCTTCCCATTCAATCAGGGGTCATGATACGCCACCTGACTTCCTAATAATTGGGGCACTGATATGGGTATTCGGTATTGGTGAGTACCGAAAAATATCCGTACTCATACTCCATAACGAAAAACCGGTATCGGTGCATCCCTAGTTGAAATCAAAGGATATTAGGCATATAAAACATTCTGAGATTGAATTTATTCCCAAAAATCCACCTTGACCCCTTTGTGCAATGCAGTGGACAAGAATACTTATCTGGTGCAATTTTGAAAATTGGACAAATTGAAGGACTCATTCTTATTGCAATAAAATGTTAGATATGTACTTTTTTAGTGCTTACACAAACTACTAAAAATATAATTTTCACTTCATAGCTGCTTTATGTTTATTTATTTATCTATTTAATTTAGTTTAATCCAGGAGCGCAGTTTATTTTTCACTTAAAAATATAATGCAACTGTAAATGTGCAAAAGTAGAAAAGCATGCTTTTGGTAAGTGTTGTTCAGAGACATTAGAATATAATTTTACTCCGTAAAAATGTAAAGTGCCGCAAAAACACCAAGTCTTGTAATAGTTTGTCAAATGTAACCGATTTCATCTGTGCTTTCTATTCACATAAATCTTACTATTAAGCATATTATAATATAATTAGCAAAAAAAGACCAAATAACATATTGTGGATCAGTAAAGTATTAACACAAACTTTTGTTTTTTGGCATTCTTGGGGCAAATGAAGATGGAAGTATAAACAAGTCTGCAGGAGCGCCAAGTCCACAGCACTGTGCAGCTGAATTGCAATTCATCACAAAAAGAAGTGTACAAACAGTACTAGGTAGTTTGCAGTACGTATCGCTCCTCTGGTTTCTGCAACTGTAAAAAGCTGTGAGGTAATTCCTCTTTGTCTTGGCAGTATGTCTATATAACGTTTTCAACTATTACTTCCTTACTTAGGAGAGGAACTGCAAGAGTAGATTATAAAACCACTTTTAGCAGTAACTGTGTTATTCAAAGTCATGATTATCTCTGCAGACGGACAACATAACGAGAAAATAGCAACTATATCAAACTCTGTGGCTGATTTACTCAAACTTTCAGAAAAGAGAGGAGAATTGGATTCTAGCTGTCACATTTTTAGTACAGGTAATAAAATTAAAGTGGAACTATACTCAAAAACATAAAGCTATGCTTAGTCTAGCAGTGTACATAAATAAAGAATAACAGATGGGCTAAAATACTTACTATTCCTGGAGAAAATACTGCAGGGTGCCACTCAGTGCTGCCTATATGTGTGAACGTCTAGACATCTGGATTATACACTGAGTGGCCAGATTATTATGACCACCTGACGTTTGTAGGCAAATTAGCTATAATTTTGCGCTGAAGTTGCTAGAGGGCCAGACCATTAAAAATAGGGAAGCAGGTTGTTTACCACGACAGTAGAAGTGATTTTTTTCTGAAGATATGGGTAAACAACGCGATTTAACTGCCTTTGAACGTGGGATGATTGTTGGCGCTCGGAGCCATGGAGCGAGTATCAGCAAAACAGCAGAATTCGTTAAATGTTCAAGAGCAGCTGTTGTTAAAGTGTTTAAAGACTGGACTGTCAGCCAAAAATCTGGGTCTGAACGTGCGAATTGTGGCCGTCAGCGACTAGTCAATGTTAGGGCAGAACGGAGAGTGGCAAGACTGGTACAAGACAACAGAAGGGCAACAGTGCATCAAATTACTGCAGATCTTAATCAGGGATCCTCTCAAATGATCTCTGAAAGCACTGTTCGCTGTACACTGCATCGTATGGGATATGGAAGCCGAAGGCCTGTTCAAACACCTTTGCACAGGAACACAAGGATTGGACAGTCGATCATTGGAAAAAAAGTAATGTGGTCCGATGAATCATGTTTCCAATGGCATCATGCAGATGGCAGAGTGAGAATTGGGGGGAGGGGGAATTTTTGTCCATAAACTGGACAAAAACTGTCACCATTACCAATTTGTTGCCAGCATATAAGGATACAATTGCCTTTTTGTTGTCCACATCCAGCTACAATTGTCTGTTTCCCCATACAAGTGCCCATCTGTTGGCCCCATATATTAAAAATTGCCCATTTGTTGCCCACATATTGTCATGTTTGTGCATTTGTGACCTATACATGGTTACAATTGACTATTTTCAGCAAACAGCTGTTTTCATTGTAACAGCCTACATAATGTGAAGTCACCACTGTTAAAGGAACATATTACTATAATTTACTCTCTTTAAAGTCTGTCACTATTAAAGAACACCACTAGTATCCTTATGTTTTGCCACAGTTCACTACTACTAAAGCCTTGACTGTTATTTTATTTAGCATTCCATTATTTTGCCCAGGTTCCACCGCAAGTGTTAACTACGCTAGATACACCACTGCACTAATACACTGACAACTTAGTGGAATTTTCAACAAGGTAGGTTCCACTGGTAGGTTAAGTGGCTTTTGTCCAAAACAGTGATTGAATGACTTTGCTAGAGTAGGGACAAAGATGAAATATATACTCTAAAGCAGGACTCAAAATTTCAGGTCCTGACCTACTAGCCAAGCCTTCAAAGTTACTCACCACCAGTTGCCCTGCATAACACAAACAAACACACACAGGGCACAACGCTCACACAGCACAATACACATACAGCCACAGCACAACGCACAGAGCATTACACATACACATTTCATCTTAAATACATTTTTAGTCTTCGCACATGTCTAATAATATGCCTGTGTGTGTGTGTGTGTGTGTGTGTATGTGTGTGGGGGTGTGTTTTTGTTTTACACAAACCCCCCAGGGACGGACGGACGAGGGAGCGCTGTCATCATGTAGGTGAGGAGGAGAGCGGTGAGGAGGAGAGAAGCTGCCCCGAGGAGGTCCAGGAGTCTCTCCAGGAGTTGAGAGCCTGACTCAATGGCTTCATTTCCACTCGCCCCCACGCAATTTTCACTCGCAAATTGCGAGGGGGCGAGTGGAGATTTCGAGCCCTGCTCTAAAGAATACAAAATGTGCTGTAATAAACAGATAACAGAAAAATAGTTTCAATATAAATATACTTTACATAGCTAAGATACAAAGTTTACATGGAGTTTTCATGTCCATGGCCAGTTATAGCGAAACAACTGTGACAGATGTAAAACAAAATGCTCAAGGAAATGACCGAGAAACTTCAATGCAAGAGTGGTCAAGTTAAGACGAAGTTAGGCATTGCGACAAAGGGAGCAAGTTTGCTGTAATGTGCCTCACTACAGGGGTTCTAGAACAATGGCACACATTCTGACACTGATCTGACAGCAGTCTAATGTTTTAACATCCCCAGTGACAAAACTCAATATCGCTTCTCCCAAGAATGACACGTTTCTACTCAATGCTGAAAACGACATATATTTTACAATTAGTGGCGTTCGATTCAATTGACATTGAACTCCTGATTTGCATAACATTATCATATTTGATGCAAGAGCAAACCTTTCCAGATTGAAAATCTAGTTGAATTGCTAATATTTGGATGACAATGTTGATAGTTCATTGCTCTGCTCTTTCAATCCAATATCCAAAGCTGCTAGGAGCAATATTCAGGAAACACAACCGTCTCATGCCAGGACAGTCAGCCAATATAAAGTCTTATGGCTAGCTGGCCCTTGCTTAGCTTCTATATATTCATCACTGATCAGGGGTCATCATTACTATATGCACTGTGGTTCATTAGATAAAATGTACTATTCAGGGCTCCATTTACACATACATAGTATGTGTAAAGAAAAGATGAATGACAGCAGTATATTCCCAGAGTAAGATTACTAAACAAAATGTCATACAAACTGTTGGTTTTTCTAAGAACTCTGGTGTAATTAAAATGCAGAATCCGCTCTAACAGAAAACACTTTATGAAAAAAAAAAAATAGGAATTCACACATTCTTCTTTTCATGTCGGGCTTGCTGCTTTTCCTAGAAATTGTTACACACCTTAAGGTAAAATTGCATACATTTCCTGCAACACAAGATACATTCAAGCAATTTGCTGGGGCCCCTTTATAATCCCAATACTGTGCCTAGCCTACCTCACTCTCAAAAATGTATGCACAGGGATAGGAGGAGGTTGCCTAACGCTCCACCAGACTGGCTGCTATATCTGTTCGACCAACAATTTTCAGACTGCCTCCTTTGACAAAAGTATCTGACATTTGTCAAGCTTGCAGCACTACACATTAAAGGAGAACTATGAGATGAGTGATTTCCACTCACCTCATAGTTCTAGCTGACCTGTGACAATGAGACTGTCACAGGTCGGCTCAGTAGATCGGGAGGTGAGCGAACACATACCAGGTTCGCTTACCTCTCGATCCTGTCACGGCTCTCTGCCGTGACAGGGGGAGGGGCTGGATTCCCCTCTCCGATCTGCCAGCCTATCTAGAGGCAGAGCCAGCTGTCACTCACGCAGCTGGGCGGATCCCGTCATCTAAGTCGGGATCCGCTCCGGCTGCGGCGTCTCAGTATATCGCGAGCTGTAGCTCGCGGTATACTGAGCTTAGGGTAACGGGAGGACGCTAGTTTGTGTCCTCCCGTTACCCTAAGGAGAACTATGGGTAAAAACACTGACCCCATAGTTCTCCTTTAAGGGCGTAATTTATAAAAGCTTGCAAGGCAAATGCCATTCACTCGGTACTATCACCGATGGATGGTGCTGAAAACTTTAGCAATATAGTAATACTTGTCATTCGACCGGTTCCTGTAAATCAGACGAAATGCTAACAGTGTATGGCCAACCTTAGATTGGCGGTAAAGAACAACTGTTGTATAGCAATGTATTCAGTAAATATTTTTTAAAAAAAAGAATTTAAAAAAAGGCACACACCGACCCGACCGTACGCAACAAACTCTTGCTGCATAATGAAGCATCTGACAGATACCGGCAAAATATAAACAATTGGACGGAGCTAGCAGTGAAATCACTGCTAGCTCCGCCCAACTGTTTACTATTGGCCGGCACCTGCCAGAGCCTTCTAGCAGGTCCTGGGCATAAAAAAACAACTGAGCATAGCCAGCCGTAACGTTACGGACGGCCTCACCCAGTTTTCTAATGACAGATCAATGTCCCCAGGTCATTTGGGGACACTGTTGTGTTAAAACTGGGCAGAGCGAGCCGTGAGATCCCGGCTGGCTCCGCTCAGCTGTCATTTGCGTGGAGAACGGTCGGCCCCTTGGCCAACCTTTCTCACTCTTCGCCTGTCACTACGGCTCAGCCGAGCCGAAGCATATGCGTTGTGCGTATTGTGAATAGCCGTACAGCAGCCCTTCAGTTCGACTGAACTAAAGGGCTCAGGCGGCCGAAGCTACGGCTGGATCTTTCAGCTCTTTCGTGAATAACCCACTACTTCACTGTCTGCTAGTACAATCCAGCTACCACAATTTGCACGTTCTGACCCAGATTTTCGGCCAACAGTCCAGTCTTTAAACACTTCAACAACAGCTGCTCTTGGACATTTAACGAATTCTGCTGTTTTGCTGATACTCGCTCCATGGCTTGAGCGCCAACAATCATCCCACGCTCAAAGGCTGTTAAATTGCGTTGTTTACCCATATCTTCAGAAAAAAAATCACTTCTACTGTCGTGGTAAACAACCTGTTTCCCTATTTATAATGGTCTGGCCCTCTAGCAACTTCAGCGCAAAATTATAGCTTATTAGAGTACAAACGTCCGGTGGTCATAATAATCTGGCCACTCAGTGTATATGTATATTAAAACATTTGGATTCACATCAAAAGTATCTGTTTTACACTACACACACATACAAAACAAAAACATTAAAAAGACTATACATTTTCCTTCTAGATCCTGGGATCCATGGCCTCAGGAATAAGTATTTCAAAAACATATTTCTGATGGCAAAACAAGATTGCCCGATAATCTACAACTATTCCTGAATAAACACACCAGCCCTGTAAAAGCATTGTGTTTGGAGATGAATGAAGGAAAGTGTTACGTGCTGACAAATGATCCCTCTAGAACAGGTTCACTTTAATAAAAATAAAATAATATGAATAAAAATGTATAATATACACA